>NC_080060.1:19585986-19633486 GCF_026212465.1 Amaranthus tricolor | reverse complement strand
GTTCTTGGGTGACGACCAACTTCGAACTGCCTCTACCTTCACCGGATCCACCGAAATACCTTCCTTAGAAACAAAATGACCCAAAAATGATACCTTTTCCAACCAGAATTCACACTTTGACAATTTTGCATACAACTTGTTTTCTCGCAGGGTTTGCAGGACAAATCGTAGATGTTTCTGATGTTCATCTCGGTCCTTCAAATAGACCAATATGTCATCAATAAAGATAACGACGAATTTATCCAAGTACGCACTAAACACTTAGTTCATTAAGCACATGAATGCATCTGGAGCATTTGTCAACCCAAACGGCATCACGGTGAATTCATAATGTCCATAACGTGTTCTGAAAGCGGTTTTATGTATATCCCCTTCAGCTATTCTTAGCTGATGATAACCCGATCTTAAGTCAATCTTTGAAAAGATCTCGGCTCCTCTCAATTGATCAAATAAGTCATCTTTCCGGGGCAACGGGTATTTATTCTTAACAGTTACCTTGTTTAACTCTATGTAGTCAATGCATAACCTCAAACTACCATCTTTCTTTCTCACAAACAGAACTGGAGCGCCCCAAGGTGAAACACTAGGTCGAATATAACCCTTATCCAACAACTCTTCAAGCTGAGACTTTAATTCCTCCATCTCCTTTGGAGCCATCCGAAAAGGGGTCTTAGAAATCGGTACCGTTCCAAACATCAAGTCTATTGTGAAATCAATTTCCCGTTGAGGTGGCATACCGGGAATTTTGTCAGGAAAAACGTCCAAGAATTCATTCACCACCGCAATATCCTTTGGATCCTTCTCCTTCTTCTCTTCCTGGTGGATATGACATAGGTACAAAGGTTGTCCTTGCCTCACGGGCCTTTGCAATTCCAAAGTTGACGCAAAATTCGTTTTGGGCCCCTTAGAAAATTTTCTATATCTAACGCTCTCCTCTCGTGGTCCTTGCAACAAGACTCTCTGCTCTCTGCACTCAATAGTGGCCTTATACCTTCCTAGCCAATCCATCCCCAAAATTACCTCTAAGCCTTCCATATCTAACACATACAAGTCACTAGGAAAGACAACTTTTCCTATCCTTAAGGGTACATCCTTATACAGTTTTTCACAACTGTACAATTTTCCCTCTTGAACAGCCACCGTATAAGAAACTTTTTCAAAGGTTTCCAAATTCAATTCGTTTACTTTACTCTTTGCAAGAAATGAACATGTAGCTCCCGAATCAAATAATACATTCACAGCTATAGAATGAATGGCGAACATACCTATAACCACATCCGTCGCCTGGTCAGCTTCTCTTGCACTGACCGCAGATACCTTTCCATTCGCCGGCTGTACATTATTTCCTCCCACTTGATTTCCCCCGTGATGCATTTCTGACCCCTCAACCCGGTTTCCATCCACCCGGCCTTGTCCCCCATAAAAAGGTCGCTGGAACCTCTGACAAGCATTACTACGATTTCCATTCTCGTACTGCTGGCTGGCTTGACTACCGGCGTTGTTTAAATTCTGTTGTCGGTGTTCTCCACTCGGATGTTGACTTCTACCTCCTTTCTTTATGTAGCATTCAAACTCTCTATGTCCCCTTTTGTGGCAAAAGTTACACTCGATCAAATTCCCGTCATAATCTTTTCCCGGATGATTTCTCTTGCACCTTCTACAGAAATACTTTCTTTCATTGCCGTCTCGGTCTAGTAATGGCTTAGCAGGCTTCGCGTCGCTCCTAAACCCTAAATTCGTATTAGACCCGCCTCCTTGAAAATTTCTAGAATTTCTTGCTTTCTTCTGATAAAAGCCCGACATGTTCTCCAATGCCTGGCCAGAAACTTCTTTCCTTTTCTCAGGGACATTACCCTTCTCTTTTTCCTTCTCCTTCCTCAAAATATTCCCTATTTGAGACGCTCACTTATAGATCTGTTCCAGTGTGTTATATCAATCACTTTGAATATGTTTTTGAATGTCGAAAGATAAACCTAGCTCAAAGCGTTGCATCTTTTTCTCCTCAGTGGGTACATCATGAGGACAATACTTGAGGTACTCCATAAATTTGTGGTAATATTCATCAACAGTCATACCACCCATCTCTAATCGCGCAAACTCGTTCGATTTATCCTTCCTTACATGCAGCGGATAAAATTTCTCGCGCATGGCCCTTTTAAATGAAACCTAACCAAAATCCCCCTCAGCCTGCTCTAACAACCCCGATCTACTTTTTGCCCACCAGTAGTCGGCTTCTCCAACAAAATACAAGGCAGCTTGATTGACTTTCAATGCTTCTGGGCGCTCTACTACATCGAAAAGTTTCTCAAATTCTCTTAACCAAAGTTCCAGCTCTGATACCAATTGTAACGGCCCGGTTTAAGTGACCCGGAAAATCATATGAAAACATGATGCCGTTTCACAAACGGACACAAAAAAAATTCATTTTTTACTCGGATCGTCAATGTTCCAACGGTAAAGGAATATGGTCAACGCAGGAAACAATGCCAAACAAAGAAAACAAATCGGCGGAAGTCTTTACATATAACTCGAGAGCCTACCGGCCTCTAGACTAGCTAAAAAGTTGTACGAAACAAAAGAAAAACGTCAACATCATTCGTTACATAAACCGAGTTATTTCGACTCATAATCTTATTACAAAATATAACTAAGTCTTGATGTTTACGAGTTCTAAGCCGAGTCCTCACTCCAGCCCCCACCTGCAGTCAACCTACTGGACTTCCTATGACAACACGTAGCAGGTTCCAAAGAACAACCAATACACGTCAAAGACTTCATACATATATCAAACAGGTTGAAAACAAGCATTGTTTTTATCCTAGCATGCATAGGCTCGAATATATATTCATTATTCAATAATTCCAACTTGTAACGTTGCCCGTCCTGTTCGGGTCGTTCAAGTATAAATTCAAATATTTTTGGAAGAATACACTTGGGACAGCTAATCCCAAGGCAACCACCGACCTAAGACGTTGCCCGTCCTGTTCGGGTCGCCAAAGGCTAAAGTATGTATACCTCCATGGTGACCGTAATGATCCAAAACTGCCATGGGAACAATAATTATAATAATCCAAACCAATCGTTAACCCCTTTGGGTAACATAACCAAACGTCAACCCCTTTGGGTGACAAACACATAAAATCTCAATTTCCAATTAATTATTTCATATTATTTGAGGTGTCTAATCCTTATGTGATTTACAATGCCTCGATTAGAAATGAAACAACACTACTTGCACAACCATATAAACAGTATGGTCTAAGCGTGTACCTTTAAGCACTGCAACCAAACAACGTTTAAGCACGATAAGAATTTCGTCCTCTTATGAATCGAGGTCCTAAATAACACACACAAAACGGTCATGTATTAGAACGTGTTTACACATTTAATCCACTCCATACTACTAAGATATTACTAAGACTTTATAATTTTAAATGTTTTCATCCAATTTCCAAAGATTCCAAATTTAATTTCTGACCAGAAACTTTATTGGCCATTTTGGACAGTTTAGAAAATTCAAATGAAAAATCCGACTTCACCACTGCGTCCGGAATGCATCAATTACCTTGGGTACCAAATTTCATAATTTCTAACATCCAATTACTATTCATAATTATTTCAAGCGTTTAACGAGTTTTTTTTTTAACACATCGGATTCATAAACCAATAACGGAAACGACTAACGTTTTCCGAATCGGCACCAATACCGAGACAACAGCTGCTATCCGGAACTCCCATTACGTTACTATTGTTGCTATTATTATTTTATATATATTCATACACAAAACCCCATCATCAAAGCATAAGAGGCATCAAAATAAAAAGAATAAGCCCATCCATAAGATCTTCAAGAGACTTAAAACTCCACAAATTATGATAACTAAATTAAATACTTAATTCTCTTAACAAATTAAAATTTTGTAGAGAATCATAAAACAAAAATCATCCTTCTTGAATGAAGACATATATATAAATACACAATCCTTCAAGCAAATACAATTTTGCTAAAGGATTTTTATAACTCTTAGATGACTACACTACTTGATCCATACCATTTAAATTCCTACTAACCAATTCTAATTTAGTTAGAGAAATATAAATCATAAAAGAAATTTATTTAAATATCAATATTAACTTAATTCTTTTAACAAATTAAACTTTGCTAAAGAAGATGAATCCGAAACATAATTCAATCCTTTTAACAAAATTGAAGTTTATTAAAGGATTAGTAGAGAAAATTATATATAAAAGAAATATATTCAATCCTCCTAAAAGTCATAGGATATCATCATACATAAAATATATTTCACCTTAGAAATCTTAACATTTCTTGGTAAATTACGATTTTATGGATTTTTATGCTATTTTTGCACTTTTGCGAATAAAGTAGCTCAAACATGGTTTGTTTTGCACGTAATTTGGCACACAATACTATTTGGTATATATTATTGTGCTGAAGTATTTAGAATTGTAAATCATAGTCATATTCTTAATATTACTTTGTAAGTTACGATTTTATGGGTTTTTAAGCTATTTTGGCACTTTTACGTAAAAAGTAGCTCAAACTTGGTTTGTTTTGCATGAAACTTGGCACCCAACACTATTTGGTATAGATTATTGTGTTGAAGTGGTTTGAATTGTAAATCATAGTAATATTCTTAATATTACTTGGTAAGTTGCGATTTTATGGGTTTCTAAGCTATCTTGGCACTGTCGCGCATAAAGTAGCTCAAACTTGGTTTGTTTGGCACGAAACTTGTCACACAACACTATTTGGTATATATTATTATGTTGAAGTGGTTAGAATAGTAAATCATAGTTTTATTCTTAATATTACTTGGTATGTTGCGATTTTATGGGTTTTTAAGCTATTTTGGCACATTCGCGCATAAAGTGGCTCAAACTTGGTTTGTTTTGCACGAAACTTGGCACACAATATTATTTGGTATATATTATTGTACTGAAGTGGTTAGAATTTTAAATCTTAGTCATATTCGTAATATTACTTGGTAAGTTCAGATTTTATGGGTTTATAAGTTATATTGGCACTTTCGCGCAAAAAGTAGCTCAAACTTGGTTTGTTTTGCATGAAACTTGGAACACGACACTATTTTGCATATATTATTGTGTTGAAGTGGTTAGAATTATAAATCATAGTCATGTTCGTATTATTACTTGGTAAGTTGTGATTTTATGGGTTTCTAAACTATCTTTGCACTTTGGCGTATAAAGTAGCTCAAACTTGGTTTATTTTGCAAGAAACTTGGCACATAACACTATTTGGTATATATTATTGTGCTGAAGTGGTTAGAATTATAAATCAGAGTCTTTTTCTTGATGTTTCTTGGTATGTTACGATTTCATGGGTTTTGAAGCTATTTTGGCACATTCACGCATTAAGTAGCTCAAACTTGGTTTGTTTTGCACGAAACATAGCATACAACACTACTTGGTATATATTATTGTGTTGAAGTGATTAGAATTGTAAATCTTAGTCATATTCTTAAAATTTCTTGGTAAGTTGCGATTTTATGGATTTTTAAGCTATTTTTGCACTTTTGCGAATAAAGTAGCTCAAACTTGGTTTGTTTTGCACGTAATTTGGCACACAACACTATTTGGTATATATTATTGTGCTGAAGTATTTAGAATTGTAAATCATAGTCATATTCTTAATATTACATGGTAAGTTACGATTTTATGGGTTTTTAAGCTATTTTGGCACTTTTGCGCAAAAAGTAGCTCGAACTTGGTTTGTTTTGCATGAAACTTGGCACACAACACTATTTGGCTTATATTATTGTGTTGAAGTGGTTAGAATTGTAAATCATAGTCTTATTCTTAATATTACTTGGTAAGTTGCGATTTTATGGGTTTTTAAGCTATTTTGGCACATTCGCACATAAAGTGGCTCAAACTTGGTTTGTTTTGCACGAAACATAGCACACAACACTATTTGGTATATATTATTGTGTTGAAGTGATTAGAATTGTAAATCTTAGTCATATTCTTAAATGTTCTTGGTAAGTTACGATTTTATGGATTTTTATGCTATTTTTGCACTTTTGCGAATAAAGTAGCTCAAACTTGGTTTGTTTTGCACGTAATTTGGCACACAACACTATTTTTTATATATAATTGTGCTGAAGTATTTAGAATTGTAAATCATAGTCATGTTCTTAATATTACTTGGTAAGTTACAATATTTTGGGTTTTTAAGCTATTTATGCACTTTTGCGCAAAAAGTAGCTCAAACTTGCTTTGTTTTGCATGAAACTTGGCACCCAACACTATTTGGTATAGATTATTGTGTTGAAGTAGTTTGAATTCTAAATCATAGTAATATTCTTAGTATTACTTGGTAAGATGCGAATTTATTGGTTTCTAAGCTATCTTGGCACTGTCGGGCATAAAGTAGCTCAAACTTGGTTTGTTTGGCACGAAACTTGGCACACAACACTATTTGGTATATATTATTATGTTAAAGTGGTTAGAATTGTAAATAATAGTCTTATTCTTAATATTACTTGGTAAGTTGCGATTTTATGGGTTTTTAAGCTATTTTGGCACATTCGTGCATAAAAGTGGCTCAAACTTGGTTTAATTTGCACGAAACTTGGCACACAACACTATTTGGTATATATTATTGTACTTAAGTGTTAGAATTTTAAATCTTTGTCATATTCGTAATATTACTTGGTAAGTTGAGATTTCATAGGTTTTTAAGCTATTTTGGCACTATCGCGCAAAAAGTAGCTCAAACTTGGTTTGTTTTGCATGAAACTTGGCACACAACACTATTTGGAATATATTATTGTGTTGAAGTGGTTAGATTTATAAATCATAGTCATGTTCGTATTATTACTTGGTGAGTTGCGATTTTATGGGTTTCTAAACTATCTTGGCACTTTCCCGTATAAAGTAGCTCAAATTTGGTTTATTTTGCAAGAAACTGGGCACATAACACTATTTGGTATATATTATTGTGCTGAAGTGGTTAGAATTGTAAATCAGAGTCTTTTTCTTGATGTTACATGGCAATTTACGATTTTATGGGTTTTTAAGCTATTTTTGCACGTTCGCGCATTAAGTAGCTCAAACTTGGTTTGTTTTGCACAAAACATAGCATACAACACTATTTGGTATATATTATTGTGTTGAAGTGATTAGAATTTTAAATGTTAGTCATATTCTTAAAATTTCTTGGTAAGTTGCGATTTTATGGAGTTTTAAGTTATTTTTGCACTTTCGCGAATAAAGGAGCTCAAACTTGGTTTGTTTTGCACGTAATTTGGCACACAACACTATTTTGTATATATTATTGTGCTGAAGTATTTAGAATTGTAAATCATAGTCATATTCTTAATATTACTTGGTAAGTTACGATTTTATGGGTTTTTAAGCTATTTTGGCACTTTTGCGCACAAAGTAGCTCAAACTTGGTTTGTTTTGCATGAAACTCGGCCCACAACACTATTTGGTATATATTATTGTGCTGAAGTGGTTAGAATTGTTAATCTTAGTCATATTCTTAATATTACTTGCTAAGTTGAGATTTTGTGGGTTTTTAAGCTATTTTGGCACTTTCGCGCATAAACTAACTCAAACTTGGTTTTTTTTGCATGAAACTTGGCACACAGCACTATTTGGTATATATTATTGTGTTGAAATGGTTAGAAATATAAATCATATTCATGTTCTTATTATTACTTGGTAAGTTGCGATTTTAAGGGTATCTAACCTATCTTGGCACTTTCGCACATAAAGTAGTTCAAACTCATTTTATTTTGCACGTAATTTGGCACACAACACTATTAGGTATATATTATTGTGCTGAAATGGTTAGAATAGTAAATCATATTCCTGTTCTTATTATTACATGGTAAGTTGCGATTTTAAGGGTATAAGCTATCTTGGCACTTTCGCACATAAAGTAGTTAAAACTTGGTTTGTTTTGCACGTAATTAGGCACACAACACTATTTGGTATATATAATTGTGCTGAAATGGTTAGAATTTTAAATAATAGTCATATTCTTAATATTACTTGATAAGTTGCGATTTTATGGGTTATTAAGCTATTTTGGCACTTTCGCACATAAAGTAGCTCAAGCTTGGTTTGTTTTGCATGAAACTTGGCGCACAACACTATTTGGTATATATTATTGTGTTGAAGTGGTTAGAATTGTAATTCTTAGTCACATTCTTAAGATTACTTGGTAAGTTGCGATTTTATGGGTCTCTAAGCTATCTTGGCACTTTTGCACATAAAGTAGCTCAAACTTGGTTTGTTTTGCACGTAATTTGGCACACAACACTATTTGGTATATATTATTGTACTGAAGTGGTTAGAATTTTAAATCTTAGTCATATTCGTAATATTACTTGGTAATTTGAGATTTTATAGGTTTTTAAGCTATTTTGGCACTTTCGCGCAAAAAGTAGCTCAAACTTGGTTTGTTTTGCATGAAACATGGCACACAACACTATTTGGAATATATTATTGTGTTGAAGTGGTTAGATTTATAAATTATAGTCATGTTCGTATTATTACTTGGTAAGTTGCGATTTTATGGGTTTCTAAGCTATCTTGGCACTTTCGCGTATAAAGTAGCTCAAACTTGGTTTATTTTGCAAGAAACTGGGCACATAACACTATTTGGTATATATTATTGTGCGGAAGTGGTTAGAATTATAAATCAGAATCTTTTTCATGATGTTACAAGGTAATTTACGATTTTATGGGTTTTTAAGCTATTTTTGCACATTCGCGCATTAAGTAGCTCAAACTTGGTTTTTTTTGCACGAAACATAGCATACAACACTATTTGGTATATATTATTGTGTTGAAGTGATTAGAATTTTAAATCTTATTCATATTCTTAAAATTACTTGGTAAGTTGCGATTTTATGGAGTTTTAAGCTATTTTTGCACTTTCGCGAATAAAGTAGCTCAAACTTGGTTTGTTTTGCACGTAATTTGGCAAACAACACTATTTTGTATATTATTGTGCTGAAGTATTTAGAATTGTAAATCTTAGTCATATTCTTAATATTACTTGGTAAGTTACGATTTTATGGGTTTTTAAGCTATTTTGGCACTTTTGCGCACAAAGTAGCTCAAACTTGGTTTGTTTTGCATGAAACTCGACATACAACACTATTTTGTATATATTATTGTGCTGAAGTGGTTAGAATTGTTAATCTTAGTCATATTCTTAATATTACTTGCTAAGTTGAGATTTTATGGGTTTTTAAGCTATTTTGGAACTTTCGCGCATAAACTAGCTCAAACTTGGTTTGTTTTGCATGAAACTTGGCACACAGCACTATTTGGTATATATTATTGTGTTGAAATGGTTAGAAATATAAATCATATTCATGTTCTTATTATTACTTGGTAAGTTGCGATTTTAAGGGTATCTAACCTATCTTGGCACTTTCGCACATAAAGTAGTTCAATCTTATTTTATTTTGCACGTCATTTGGCACGCAACACTATTTGGTATATATTATTGTGCTGAAATGGTTAGAATAGTAAATCATAGTCATATTCTTATTATTACTTGGTAAGTTGCGATTTTATGGATTTCTAAGCTATCTTGGCACCTTTGCGCATAAAGTAGCTCAAGCTTGGTTTATATTGCACGAAACATGGCACGCAACACTATTTGGTATATATTATTGTGTTGAATTGGTTAGAATTGTAAATCATAGTCTTATTCTTAATATTACTTGGTAAGTTGCAAATTTTATGCGTTTTTAAGCTATTTTGGCACATTCGCGCATAATATAGATAAACCTTGGTTTATTTTGCCCGAAACTGGGCACACAACACTATTTGGTAAATATTATTGTGCTGAAGTGGTTAGAATTGTAATTCTTAGTTACATTCTTAATATTACTTGGTAAGTTGCAATTTTATGGGTTTCTAAGCTATTTTTGCACTTTCGCGCATAAAGTAGCTCAAGCTTGGTTTGTTTTCCCTGAAACTTGGCACACAACATTATTTGGTATAAATTATTGTGTTGAAGTGGTTGGAAATACAAATCATATTCCTGTTCTTATTATTACATGGTAAGTTGCGATTTTGAAGGTATAAGCTATCTTGGCACTTTCGCACATAAAGTAGTTAAAACTTGGTTTGTTTTGCACGTAATTAGGCACACAACACTATTTGGTATATATAATTGTGCTGATATGGTTAGAAATTTAAATAATAGTCAGATTCTTAATATTACTTGATAATTTGCGATTTTATGGGTTATTAAGCGATTTTGGCACTTTCTCGCACAAAGTAGCTCAAACTTGGTTTGTTTTGTATGAAAATTGGCGCACAACACTATTTGGTATATATTATTGTGTTGAAGTGGTTAGAATTGTAATTGTTAGTCACATTCTTAATATTACTTGGTAAGTTGCGATTTTATGGGTCTCTAAGCTATCTTGGCACTTTTGCACATAAAGTAGCTCAAACTTGATTTGTTTTGCACGTAATTTGGCGCAAAACACTATTTGGTATATATTATTGTACTGAAGTGGTTAGAATTTTAAATCTTAGTCATATTCGTAATATTACTTGGTAAGTTGAGATTTTATAGGTTTTTAAGCTATTTTAGCACTTTCGCGCAAAAAGTAGATCAAACTTGGTTTGTTGTGCATGAAACTTGGCACACAACACTATTTGGAATATATTATTGTCTTGAAGTGCTTAGATTTATAAATCATAGTGATGTTCGTATTATTACTTGGTAAGTTGCGATTTAATGGGTTTCTAAGCTATCTTGGCACTTTCGCGTAGAAAGTAGCTCAAACTTGGTTTATTTTGCAAGAAACTGGGCACATAACACTATTTGGTATATATTATTGTGCTGAAGTGGTTAGAATTGTAAATAAGAGTCTTTTTCTTGAAGTTACTTGGTAATTTACGATTTAATGGGTTTTTAAGCGATTTTTTCACATTCGTGCATGAAGTAGCTCAAACTTGGTTTGCTTTGCACGAAACATAGCATACAACACTATTTGGTATATATTATTGTGTTGAAGTGATTATAATTGTAAATCTTAGTCATATTCTTAAAATTTCTTGGTAAGTTGCAATTTTATCGATTTTTAAGCTATTTTTGCACTTTCGCGAATATAGTAGCTCAAACTTGGTTTGTTTTGCACGTAATTTGGCACACAACACTATTTTGTATATATTATTGTGTTGAAGTATTTAGAATTGTAAATCATAGCCATATTCTTAATATTACTTGGTAATTTACGATTTTATGGGTTTTTAAGCTATTTTGGCACTTTCGCGCACAAAGTAGCTCAAACTTGGTTTATTTTGCATGAAACTCGGCACACAACACTATTTGGTATATATTATTGTGCTGAAGTGGTTAGAATTGTTAATGTTAGTCATATTCTTAATATTACTTGCTAAGTTGAGATTTTATGGGTTTTTATGCTATTTTGGCACTTTCGCGCATAAACTAGCTCAAACTTGGTTTGTTTTGCATGAAACTTGGCACACAACACTATTTGGTATATATTATTGTGTTGAAGAGGTTAGAAATATAAATCATTATCATGTTCTTATTATTACATGGTATGTTGCGATTTTAAGGGGATATAACCCATCTTGGCACTTTCGCACGTAAAGTAGTTCATACTTTGTTTATTTTGCACGTAATTTGGCACACAACACTATTTGGTATATATTATTGTGCTGAAATAGTTAGAATTGTAAATCATAGTCATATTCTTATTATTACTTGGTAAGTTGCGATTTTATGGGTTTCTAAGCTATCTTGGCACCTTTGCGCATAAAGTAGCTCAAACTTGGTTTATATTGCACGAAACTTGGCACACAACACTATTTGGTAAATATTATTGTGCTGAAGTGGTTAGAATTGTAATTCTTAGTCACATTCTTAATATTACTTGGTAAGTTGTGATTTTATGGGTTTCTAAGCTATTTTTGCACTTTCGCACATAAAGTAGCTCAAGCTTGGTTTGTTTTGCATGAAACTGTGCAAACAACACTATTTGGTATAAATTATTGTGTTGAAGTGGTTAGAAATACAAATCATATTCCTGTTCTTATTATTACTTGGTATGTTGCGATTTTAAGGGTATAAGCTATCTTTGCACTATCGCACATAAAGTAGTTCAAACTTAGTTTATTTTGCACGTAATTAAGCACACAACACTATTTGGTGTATATAATTGTGCTGAAATGGTAGAATTGTAAATCATAGTCATATTCTTAATATTACTTGGTAAGTTGCGATTTTATGGGTTATCAAGCAATTTTGGCACTTTCGCGCACAAAGTAGCTCAAACTTGGTTTATTTTGCACGTAATTTGGCACACAACACTATTTTGTATAAATTATTGTTCTGAAATATTTAGAATTGTAAATCATAGCCATATTCTTAATATTACTTGGTAATTTACGATTTTATGGGTTTTTAAGCTATTTTGGCACTTTCTCGCACAAAGTAGCTCAAACTTGGTTTGTTTTGCATGAAACTCGGTACACAACACTATTTGGTATATAATATTGAGCTGAAGTGGTTAGACTTATTAATCTTAGTCATATTCTTAATATTACTTGCTAAGTTAAGATTTTATGGGTTTTTAAGCTTTTTTGGCACTTTCGCGCATAAACAAGCTCAAACTTGGTTTGTTTTGCATGAAACTTAGCACACAACACTATTTGGTATATATTATTGTGTTGAAATGGTTAGAATTATAAATCATATTCATGTTCTTATTATTACTTGGTAAGTTGCGATTTTAAGGGTATATAACTTATCTTGGCACTTTCGCACATAAATTAGTTCAAACTTTTTTTATTTTGCACGTAATTTGGCACACAACACTATTTGGTATATATTATTGTGCTGAAATAGTTAGAATTGTAAATCATATTCATATTCTTATTATTACTTGGTAGGTTGTGATTTTATGGGTTTCTAAGCTATCTTGGCACCTTTGCTCATAAAGTAGCTGAAACTTGGTTTATATTGCACGAAACTTGGCACACAACACTATTTGGTAAATATTATTGTGCTGAAGTGGTTAGAATTGTAATTCTTAGTCACATTCTTAATATTACTTGGTAAGTTGCGATTTTATGGGTTTCTAAGCTATTTTTGCACATTCGCGCATAAAGTAGCTCAAGCTTGGTTTGTTTTGCATGAAACTTTGCACACAACACTATTTGGTATAAATTATTGTGTTGAAGTGGTTAGAAATACAAATCATATTCCTGTTCTTATTATTACTTGGTATGTTGCGATTTTAAGGGTATAAGCTATCTTTGCACTATCGCACATAAAGTAGTTCAAACTTAGTTTATTTTGCACGTAATTCAGCACACGACACTATTTGGTGAATATAATTGTGATGAAATGGTTAGAATTGTAAATCATAGTCACAGTCTTAATATTACTTGATAAGTTGCGATTTTATGGGTTATCAAGCTATTTTGGCACTTTCGCGCACAAAGTACCTTAAACTTGGTTTGTTTTGCATGAAACTTTGCACACAACACTATTTGGTATATATTATTGTGTTGAAGTGGTTAGAATTTTAAATCAAAGTCTTATACTTAATATTACTTGGTAAGTTACGATTTTATAGGTTTTTAAGCTATTTTCACACTTTCGCACATAAAGTAGCTCAAAGTTGGTTTGTTTTGCACGAAACACGGCACACAACACTATTTTGTATATATTATAGTGTTGAAGTGGTTAGAATTGTAAATCATAGTCATATTCTTAATATTACGTGGTAAGTTGCGATTTTATGCGTTTTAAAGCTGTTTTGGCATATTCGCGCATAAAGATGCTCATACTTGGTTTGTTTTGCACGAAACTTGGCACACAACACTATTGGTATATATTATTGTGTTGAAATCGTTATAATTGTAAACCATATTCATATTCTTAATATTACTTGGTAAGTTACGATTTTATAAGTTTTTAAGCTATTTTGGCACATTCGTGCATAAAGTAGCTCAAACTTGGTTTGTTTTGCACGAAACTTGGCACACAACACTATTTTGTATATATTATTGTGCTGAAGTGGTTAGAATTGTAATTCTTAGTCATATTCTTAATATTACTTGGTGAGTTGAGATTTAATGGGTTTTTAAGCTATTTTGGCAATTTCGCGCATAAAGTAGCTCAAACTTGGTTTATTTTGCATGAATCTTGGCACACAACAATATTTGGTTAATATTATTGTGTTGTAGTGTCTAGAATTATAAATCATAGTCAAGTTCTTAATATTACTTCGTAAGTTGAGATTTTCTGGGTTTCTAAGTTATCTTGGCACTTTCGCGTACAAAGTAGGTCAAACTTGGTTTATTTTGCACGAAACTCGGCAAACAACACTATTTGGTATATATTATTGTGCTGAAGTGGTTAGAATTGTAAATCAGAGTCTTATTCTTAATGTTACTTGGTAAGTTGCGATTTTATGGGTTTTTAAGCTATTTTGGCACATTCGCGCATACAACACTATTTGGTATATATTATTGTGTTGAAGTGATTTGAATTGTAAATCTTAGTCATATTCTTAAAATTTCCTGGTAAGTTGTGATTTTATCGATTTTTAAGCTATTTTTGCACTTTCGCGAATAAAGTAGCTCAAACTTGGTTTGTTTTGCACGTAATTTGGCAAACAACACTATTTTGTATATTATTGTGCTGAAGTATTTAGAATTGTAAATCTTAGTCATATTCTTAATATTACTTGGTAAGTTACGATTTTATGGGTTTTTTAAGCTATTTTGGCACTTTTGCGCACAAAGTAGCTCAAACTTGGTTTGTTTTGCATGAAACTCGACATACAACACTATTTTGTATATATTATTGTGCTGAAGTGGTTAGAATTGTTAATCTTAGTCATATTCTTAATATTACTTGCTAAGTTGAGATTTTATGGGTTTTTAAGCTATTTTGGAACTTTCGCGCATAAACTAGCTCAAACTTGGTTTGTTTTGCATGAAACTTGGCACACAGCACTATTTGGTATATATTATTGTGTTGAAATGGTTAGAAATATAAATCATATTCATGTTCTTATTATTACTTGGTAAGTTGCGATTTTAAGGGTATCTAACCTATCTTGGCACTTTCGCACATAAAGTAGTTCAATCTTATTTTATTTTGCACGTCATTTGGCACGCAACACTATTTGGTATATATTATTGTGCTGAAATGGTTAGAATAGTAAATCATAGTCATATTCTTATTATTACTTGGTAAGTTGCGATTTTATGGATTTCTAAGCTATCTTGGCACCTTTGCGCATAAAGTAGCTCAAGCTTGGTTTATATTGCACGAAACATGGCACGCAACACTATTTGGTATATATTATTGTGTTGAATTGGTTAGAATTGTAAATCATAGTCTTATTCTTAATATTACTTGGTAAGTTGCAAATTTTATGCGTTTTTAAGCTATTTTGGCACATTCGCGCATAATATAGATAAACCTTGGTTTATTTTGCCCGAAACTGGGCACACAACACTATTTGGTAAATATTATTGTGCTGAAGTGGTTAGAATTGTAATTCTTAGTTACATTCTTAATATTACTTGGTAAGTTGCAATTTTATGGGTTTCTAAGCTATTTTTGCACTTTCGCGCATAAAGTAGCTCAAGCTTGGTTTGTTTTCCCTGAAACTTGGCACACAACATTATTTGGTATAAATTATTGTGTTGAAGTGGTTGGAAATACAAATCATATTCCTGTTCTTATTATTACATGGTAAGTTGCGATTTTGAAGGTATAAGCTATCTTGGCACTTTCGCACATAAAGTAGTTAAAACTTGGTTTGTTTTGCACGTAATTAGGCACACAACACTATTTGGTATATATAATTGTGCTGATATGGTTAGAAATTTAAATAATAGTCAGATTCTTAATATTACTTGATAATTTGCGATTTTATGGGTTATTAAGCGATTTTGGCACTTTCTCGCACAAAGTAGCTCAAACTTGGTTTGTTTTGTATGAAAATTGGCGCACAACACTATTTGGTATATATTATTGTGTTGAAGTGGTTAGAATTGTAATTGTTAGTCACATTCTTAATATTACTTGGTAAGTTGCGATTTTATGGGTCTCTAAGCTATCTTGGCACTTTTGCACATAAAGTAGCTCAAACTTGATTTGTTTTGCACGTAATTTGGCGCAAAACACTATTTGGTATATATTATTGTACTGAAGTGGTTAGAATTTTAAATCTTAGTCATATTCGTAATATTACTTGGTAAGTTGAGATTTTATAGGTTTTTAAGCTATTTTAGCACTTTCGCGCAAAAAGTAGATCAAACTTGGTTTGTTGTGCATGAAACTTGGCACACAACACTATTTGGAATATATTATTGTCTTGAAGTGCTTAGATTTATAAATCATAGTGATGTTCGTATTATTACTTGGTAAGTTGCGATTTAATGGGTTTCTAAGCTATCTTGGCACTTTCGCGTAGAAAGTAGCTCAAACTTGGTTTATTTTGCAAGAAACTGGGCACATAACACTATTTGGTATATATTATTGTGCTGAAGTGGTTAGAATTGTAAATAAGAGTCTTTTTCTTGAAGTTACTTGGTAATTTACGATTTAATGGGTTTTTAAGCGATTTTTTCACATTCGTGCATGAAGTAGCTCAAACTTGGTTTGCTTTGCACGAAACATAGCATACAACACTATTTGGTATATATTATTGTGTTGAAGTGATTATAATTGTAAATCTTAGTCATATTCTTAAAATTTCTTGGTAAGTTGCAATTTTATCGATTTTTAAGCTATTTTTGCACTTTCGCGAATATAGTAGCTCAAACTTGGTTTGTTTTGCACGTAATTTGGCACACAACACTATTTTGTATATATTATTGTGTTGAAGTATTTAGAATTGTAAATCATAGCCATATTCTTAATATTACTTGGTAATTTACGATTTTATGGGTTTTTAAGCTATTTTGGCACTTTCGCGCACAAAGTAGCTCAAACTTGGTTTATTTTGCATGAAACTCGGCACACAACACTATTTGGTATATATTATTGTGCTGAAGTGGTTAGAATTGTTAATGTTAGTCATATTCTTAATATTACTTGCTAAGTTGAGATTTTATGGGTTTTTATGCTATTTTGGCACTTTCGCGCATAAACTAGCTCAAACTTGGTTTGTTTTGCATGAAACTTGGCACACAACACTATTTGGTATATATTATTGTGTTGAAGAGGTTAGAAATATAAATCATTATCATGTTCTTATTATTACATGGTATGTTGCGATTTTAAGGGGATATAACCCATCTTGGCACTTTCGCACGTAAAGTAGTTCATACTTTGTTTATTTTGCACGTAATTTGGCACACAACACTATTTGGTATATATTATTGTGCTGAAATAGTTAGAATTGTAAATCATAGTCATATTCTTATTATTACTTGGTAAGTTGCGATTTTATGGGTTTCTAAGCTATCTTGGCACCTTTGCGCATAAAGTAGCTCAAACTTGGTTTATATTGCACGAAACTTGGCACACAACACTATTTGGTAAATATTATTGTGCTGAAGTGGTTAGAATTGTAATTCTTAGTCACATTCTTAATATTACTTGGTAAGTTGTGATTTTATGGGTTTCTAAGCTATTTTTGCACTTTCGCACATAAAGTAGCTCAAGCTTGGTTTGTTTTGCATGAAACTGTGCAAACAACACTATTTGGTATAAATTATTGTGTTGAAGTGGTTAGAAATACAAATCATATTCCTGTTCTTATTATTACTTGGTATGTTGCGATTTTAAGGGTATAAGCTATCTTTGCACTATCGCACATAAAGTAGTTCAAACTTAGTTTATTTTGCACGTAATTAAGCACACAACACTATTTGGTGTATATAATTGTGCTGAAATGGTAGAATTGTAAATCATAGTCATATTCTTAATATTACTTGGTAAGTTGCGATTTTATGGGTTATCAAGCAATTTTGGCACTTTCGCGCACAAAGTAGCTCAAACTTGGTTTATTTTGCACGTAATTTGGCACACAACACTATTTTGTATAAATTATTGTTCTGAAATATTTAGAATTGTAAATCATAGCCATATTCTTAATATTACTTGGTAATTTACGATTTTATGGGTTTTTAAGCTATTTTGGCACTTTCTCGCACAAAGTAGCTCAAACTTGGTTTGTTTTGCATGAAACTCGGTACACAACACTATTTGGTATATAATATTGAGCTGAAGTGGTTAGACTTATTAATCTTAGTCATATTCTTAATATTACTTGCTAAGTTAAGATTTTATGGGTTTTTAAGCTTTTTTGGCACTTTCGCGCATAAACAAGCTCAAACTTGGTTTGTTTTGCATGAAACTTAGCACACAACACTATTTGGTATATATTATTGTGTTGAAATGGTTAGAATTATAAATCATATTCATGTTCTTATTATTACTTGGTAAGTTGCGATTTTAAGGGTATATAACTTATCTTGGCACTTTCGCACATAAATTAGTTCAAACTTTTTTTATTTTGCACGTAATTTGGCACACAACACTATTTGGTATATATTATTGTGCTGAAATAGTTAGAATTGTAAATCATATTCATATTCTTATTATTACTTGGTAGGTTGTGATTTTATGGGTTTCTAAGCTATCTTGGCACCTTTGCTCATAAAGTAGCTGAAACTTGGTTTATATTGCACGAAACTTGGCACACAACACTATTTGGTAAATATTATTGTGCTGAAGTGGTTAGAATTGTAATTCTTAGTCACATTCTTAATATTACTTGGTAAGTTGCGATTTTATGGGTTTCTAAGCTATTTTTGCACATTCGCGCATAAAGTAGCTCAAGCTTGGTTTGTTTTGCATGAAACTTTGCACACAACACTATTTGGTATAAATTATTGTGTTGAAGTGGTTAGAAATACAAATCATATTCCTGTTCTTATTATTACTTGGTATGTTGCGATTTTAAGGGTATAAGCTATCTTTGCACTATCGCACATAAAGTAGTTCAAACTTAGTTTATTTTGCACGTAATTCAGCACACGACACTATTTGGTGAATATAATTGTGATGAAATGGTTAGAATTGTAAATCATAGTCACAGTCTTAATATTACTTGATAAGTTGCGATTTTATGGGTTATCAAGCTATTTTGGCACTTTCGCGCACAAAGTACCTTAAACTTGGTTTGTTTTGCATGAAACTTTGCACACAACACTATTTGGTATATATTATTGTGTTGAAGTGGTTAGAATTTTAAATCAAAGTCTTATACTTAATATTACTTGGTAAGTTACGATTTTATAGGTTTTTAAGCTATTTTCACACTTTCGCACATAAAGTAGCTCAAAGTTGGTTTGTTTTGCACGAAACACGGCACACAACACTATTTTGTATATATTATAGTGTTGAAGTGGTTAGAATTGTAAATCATAGTCATATTCTTAATATTACGTGGTAAGTTGCGATTTTATGCGTTTTAAAGCTGTTTTGGCATATTCGCGCATAAAGATGCTCATACTTGGTTTGTTTTGCACGAAACTTGGCACACAACACTATTGGTATATATTATTGTGTTGAAATCGTTATAATTGTAAACCATATTCATATTCTTAATATTACTTGGTAAGTTACGATTTTATAAGTTTTTAAGCTATTTTGGCACATTCGTGCATAAAGTAGCTCAAACTTGGTTTGTTTTGCACGAAACTTGGCACACAACACTATTTTGTATATATTATTGTGCTGAAGTGGTTAGAATTGTAATTCTTAGTCATATTCTTAATATTACTTGGTGAGTTGAGATTTAATGGGTTTTTAAGCTATTTTGGCAATTTCGCGCATAAAGTAGCTCAAACTTGGTTTATTTTGCATGAATCTTGGCACACAACAATATTTGGTTAATATTATTGTGTTGTAGTGTCTAGAATTATAAATCATAGTCAAGTTCTTAATATTACTTCGTAAGTTGAGATTTTCTGGGTTTCTAAGTTATCTTGGCACTTTCGCGTACAAAGTAGGTCAAACTTGGTTTATTTTGCACGAAACTCGGCAAACAACACTATTTGGTATATATTATTGTGCTGAAGTGGTTAGAATTGTAAATCAGAGTCTTATTCTTAATGTTACTTGGTAAGTTGCGATTTTATGGGTTTTTAAGCTATTTTGGCACATTCGCGCATAAAGTATCTAAAACTTGGTTTATTTTGCCCGAAACTTGGCACACAACACTATTTGGTATATATTATTGTGCTGAAGTGGTTAGAATTGTAATTCTTAGTCACATTCTCAATATTACATGGTAAGTTGCGATTTTATTGGTTTTTAAGCTATTTTGGCACTTTCTCGCATAAATTAGCTCAAACTTGATTTGTTTTGCATTAAACTTGCCACACAACACTATTTGGTATATATTATTGTGTTGAAGTGGTTAGAAATATAAATCATATTCTTGTTCTTATTATTACTTGGTAAGTTGCGATTTTTAGGGTATCTAACCTATCTTGGCACTTTCGCACAAAAAGTAGTTCAAACTTTATTTGTTTTGCACGTCATTTGGCACACAACACTATTTGGTATATATTATTGTGCTGAAACGATTAGAATTGTAAATCATATTCATATTCTTAATATTACTTTGTAAGTTGCGATTTTTTGGGTTTCTAAGCTATCTTGGCACTTTTGCGCAAAATGTAGCTCAAAATTGGTTTATATTGCACGAAACTTGGCACGCAACACTATTTTGTATATATTGTTGTGTTGAAGTGGTTAGAATTGTAACTCATAGTCTTATTCTTAATATTACTTCGTAAGTTGCGATTTTATGGGTTTTAAAGCTATTTTGGCACATTCGCGCATAAAGTAGCTAAACCTTGGTTTATTTGGCCCGAAACTTGGCACACAACACTATTTGGTATATATTATTGTGCTGAAGTGGTTAGAATTGTAATTCTTAGTCACATTCTTAATGTTATTTGGTAAGTTGTGATTTTATGGGCTTCTAAGCTATTTTGGCACTTTCGTGCATAAAGTAGCTCAAACTTGGATTGTTTTGCATGAAACTTGGCACACAACACTATTTGGTATAAATTATTGTGTTGAAGTGGTTAGAAATATAAATCATATTCCTGTTCTTATTATTACTTGGTAAGTTGCGATTTTAAGGGTATCTAAGCTATCTTGGCACTTTCGCATATAAAGTAGTTCAAACTTGGTATGTTTTGCACGTAATTTGGCACACAACACTATTTAGTACACAATACTATTTGGTATATATAATTGTGCTGAAATGATTAGAATTGTAAATCATATTCATATTCTTAATATTACTTGATAAGTTGCGATTTTTTGGGTTATTAAGCTATTTTGGCACTTTCGCACACAAAGTAGCTCAAACTTGGTTTGTTTTGCATGAAACTTGGCACACAACACTATTTGGTATATATTATTGTGTTGAAGTGGTTAGAATTTTAAATCAAAGTCTTATACTTAATATTACTTGGTAAGTTACGATTTTATAGATTTTTAAGCTATTTTCGCACTTTCGCGCATAAAGTAGCTCAAACTTGGTTTGTTTTGCACGAAACACGGCACACAACACTATTTTGTATATATTATAGTGTTGAAGTGGTTAGAATTGTAAATCATAGTCATATACTTAATATTACGTGGTAAGTTGCGATTTTATGCGTTTTAAAGCTGTTTTGGCATATTCGCGCATAAAGATGCTCATACTTGGTTTGTTTTGCACGAAACTTGGCACACAACACTATTTGGTATATATTATTGTGTTGAAATCGTTAGAATTGTAAACCATATTTATATTCTTAATATTACTTGGTAAGTTACGATTTTATAAGTTTTTAAGCTATTTTGGCACATTCGTGCATAAAGTAGCTCAAACTTGGTTTGTTTTGCACGAAACTTGGCACACAACACTATTTTGTATATATTATTGTGCTGAAGTGGTTAGAATTTTAATTCTTAGTCATATTCTTAATATTACTTGGTGAGTTGAGATTTAATGGGTTTTTAAGCTATTTTGGCAATTTCGCGCATAAAGTAGCTCAAACTTGGTTTATTTTGCATGAATCTTGGCACACAACAATATTTGGTTAATATTATTGTGTTGAAGTGTCAGGAATTATAAATCATAGTCAAGTTCTTAATATTACTTCGTATGTTGCGATTTTTTGGGTTTCTAAGTTATCTTGGCACTTTCGCGTATAAAGTAGGTCAAACTTGGTTTATTTTGCGCGAAACTCGGCAAACAACACTATTTGGTATATATTATTGTGCTGAAGTGGTTAGAATTGTAAATCAGAGTCTTATTCTTAATGTTACTTGGTAAGTTGCGAGTTTATGGGTTTTTAAGCTATTTTGAAACATTCGCGCATAAAGTATCTAAACCTTGGTTTATTTTGCCCGAAACTTGGCACACAACACTATTTGGTATATATTATTGTGCTGAAGTGGTTAGAATTGTAATTCTTAGTCACATTCTCAATATTACTTGGTAAGTTGCGATTTTATGGGTTTCTAAGCTATTTTGGCACTTTCGCGCATAAAGTAGCTCAAACTTGGTTTGTTTTGCATTAAACTTGCCACACAACACTATTTGGTATATATTATTGTGTTGAAGTGGTTAGAAATATAAATCATATTCTTGTTCTTATTATTACTTGGTAAGTTGCGATTTTTAGGGTATCTAACCTATCTTGGCACTTTCGCACAAAAAGTAGTTCAAACTTTGTTTGTTTTGCACGTCATTTGGCACACAACACTATTTGGTATATATTATTGTGCTGAAACGATTAGAATTGTAAATCATAGTCATATTCTTAATATTACTTTGTAAGTTGCGATTTTCTGGGTTTCTAAGCTATCTTGGCACTTTTGCGCAAAATGTAGCTCAACCTTGGTTTATATTGCACGAAACTTGGCACGCAACACTATTTTGTATATATTGTTGTGTTGAAGTGGTTAGAATTGTAACTCATAGTCTTATTCTTAATATTACTTGGTAAGTTGCGATTTTATGGGTTTTAAAGCTATTTCGGCACATTCGCGCATAAAGTAGCTAAACCTTGGTTTATTTGGCCCGAAACTTGGCACACAACACTATTTGGTATATATTATTGTGCTGAAGTGGTTAGAATTGTAATTCTTAGTCACATTCTTAATATTACTTGGTAAGTATTGATTTTATGGGCTTCTAAGCTATTTTGGCACTTTCGTGCATAAAGTAGCTCAAACTTGGATTGTTTTGCATGAAACTCTGCACACAACACTATTTGGTATAAATTATTGTGTTGAAGTGGTTAGAAATATATATCATATTCCTGTTCTTATTATTACTTGGTAAGTTGCGATTTTAAGGGTATCTAAGCTATCTTGGCACTTTCGCACATAAAGTAGTTCAAACTAGGTTTGTTTTGCACGTAATTTGGCACACAACACTATTTAGTACACAATACTATTCGGTATATATAATTGTGCTGAAATGATTAGAATTGTAAATCATATTCATATTCTTAATATTACTTGATAAGTTGCGATTTTTTGGGTTATTAAGCTATTTTGGCACTTTCGCACACAAAATAGCTCAAACTTGGTTTGTTTTGCATGAAACTTGGCACACAACACTATTTGGTATATATTATTGTGTTGAAGTGGTTAGAATTGTAATTCTTAGTCATATTCTTATTATTACTTGGCAAGTTGCGATTTTTTGGGTTTCTAAGCTATTTTGGCACTTTCGCGCATAAAGTAGCTCAAACTTGGTTTGTTTTGCATTAAACTCTTCACACAACACTATTTGGTATAAATTATTGTGTTGAAGTGGTTAGAAATATAAATCATATTCCTGTTCTTATTATTACTTGGTAAGTTGCGATTTTAAGGGTATCTAAGCTATCTTGGCACTTTCGCACATAAAGTAGTTCAAACTTGGTTTGTTTTCCAAGTAATTTGGCACACAACACTATTTAGTACACAATAATATTTGGTATATATAATTGTGCTGAAATGATTAGAATTGTAAATCATATTCATATTCTTAATATTACTTGATAAGTTGCGATTTTTTGGGTTATTAAGGTATTTTGGCACTTTCGCCCACAAAGTAGCTCAAACTTGGTTTGTTTTGCATGAAACTTGGCACACAACACTATTTGGTATTTATTATTGTGTTGAAGTGGTTAGAATTTTAAATCAAAGTCTTATACTTAATATTACTTGGTAAGTTACGATTTTATAGGTTTTTAAGCTATTTTCACACTTTCGCGCATAAAGTAGCTCAAACTTGGTTTGTTTTGCACGAAACACGGCACACAACACTATTTTGTATATATTAAAGTGTTGAAGTGGTTAGAATTGTAAATCATAGTCATATTCTTAATATTACGTGGTATGTTGCGATTTTATGCGTTTTAAAGCTATTTTGGCATATTCGCGCATAAAGATGCTCATACTTGATTTGTTTTGCATTAAACTTGCCACACAACACAATTTGGTATATATTATTGTGTTGAAATCGTTAGAAATATAAATCATATTCTTGTTCTTATTATTACTTGGTAAGTTGCGATTTTTAGGGTATCTAACCTATCTTGGCACTTTCGCACAAAAAGTAATTCAAACTTTGTTTGTTTTGCACGTCATTTGGCACACAATACTATTTGGTATATATTATTGTGCTGAAACGATTAGAATCGTAAATCATAGTCATATTCTTAATATTACTTTGTAAGTTGCGATTTTTTGGGTTTCTAAGCTATCTTGGCACTTTTGCGCAAAATGTAGCTCAAACTTGGTTTATATTGCACGAAACTTGGCACGCAACATTATTTTGTATATATTGTTGTGTTGAAGTGGTTAGAATTGTAACTCATAGTCTTATTCTTAATATTACTTGGTAAGTTGCGATTTTATGGGTTTTAAAGCTATTTTGGCACATTCGCGCATAAAGTAGCTAAACCTTGCTTTATTTGGCCCGAAACTTGGCACACAACACTATTTGGTATATATTATTGTACTGAAGTGGTTAGAATTGTAATTCTTAGTCACATTCTTAATATTACTTGGTAAGTATCGATTTTATGGGCTTCTAAGCTATTTTGGCACTTTCGTGCATAAAGTAGCTCAAACTTGGATTGTTTTGCATGAAACTCTGCACACAACACTATTTGGTATAAATTATTGTGTTGAAGTGGTTAGAAATATATATCATATTCCTGTTCTTATTATTACTTGGTAAGTTGCGATTTTAAGGGTATCTAAGCTATCTTGGCACTTTCGCACATAAAGTAGTTCAAACTAGGTTTGTTTTGCACGTAATTTGGCACACAACACTATTTAGTACACAATACTATTCGGTATATATAATTGTGCTGAAATGATTAGAATTGTAAATCATATTCATATTCTTAATATTACTTGATAAGTTGCGTTTTTTTTGGGTTATTAAGTTATTTTGGCACTTTCGCACACACAGTAGCTCAAACTTGGTTTGTTTTGCATGAAACTTGGCACACAACACTATTTGGTATATATTATATTGTTGAAGTGGTTAGAATTGTAATTCTTAGTCATATTCTTATTATTACTTGGCAAGTTGCGATTTTATGGGTTTCTAAGCTATTTTGGCACTTTCGCGCATAAAGTAGCTCAAACTTGGTTTGTTTTGCATTAAACTCTGCACACAACACTATTTGGTATAAATTATTGTGTTGAAGTGGTTAGAAATATAAATCATATTCCTGTTCTTATTATTACTTGGTAAGCTACGATTTTAAAGGTATCTAAGCTATCTTGGCACTTTTGCACATAAAGTAGTTCAAACTTGGTTTGTTTTGCACGTTATTTGGCACACAACACTATTTAGTATATATTATTAGGATGAAATGGTTAGAATTGTAAATCATAGTCATATTCTTAATAATACTTGGTAAGTTGCGATTTTATTGGTTTCTAAGCTATCTTGGCACTTTTTCGCATAAAGTAGCTCAAACTTGCTTTATGTTGCACGAAACTTGGTACGCAACACTATTTGGTATATATTATTGTGTTGAAGTGGTTAGAATTGTAAATCATAATTTTATTCTTATTATTACTTGGTAAGTTGCGAATTTATGGGTTTTTAAGCTATTTTGGCACATTCGCGCATAAAAGTAGCTAAACCTTGGTTTATTTTGCCCGAAACTTGGCACAGAACACTATTTGGTATATATTATTATGCTGAAGTAGTTAGAATTGTAATTCTTAGTGACTTTCTTAATATTACTTGGTAAGTAGAAATTTTATGGGTTTTTAAGCTATTTTGGCACTTTCGCGCATAAACTAGCTCAAAGTTGGTTTGTTTGCATGAAACTTGGCACACAACACTATTTGGTATATATTATTGTATTCAAGTGGTTAGAATTATAAATCATAGTCATGTTCTTAATATTACTTGGTAAGTTGCGATTTTTTAGGTTACTAAGTTATCTTGGCACTTTCGCGTATAAAGTAGCTCAAACTTGGTTTATTTTGCAAGAAACTTGGCACACAACACTATTTGGTATATATTATTGTGCTAAAGTGGTTAGAATTGTAAATCAGAGTCTTATTCTTAATATAATTTGGTAAGTTGCGGTTTTATGGGTTTTTAAGCTATTTTGGCACATTCGCGCATACAACACTATTTGGTATATATTATTGTGTTGAAGTGATTTGAATTGTAAATCTTAGTCATATTCTTAAAATTTCCTGGTAAGTTGTGATTTTATCGATTTTTAAGCTATTTTTGCACTTTCGCGAATAAAGTAGCTCAAACTTGGTTTGTTTTGGACGTAATTTGGCACACAACACTATTTTGTATATATTATTGTGTTGAAGTATTTAGAATTGTAAATCTTAGTCATATTCTTAATATTACTTGGTAATTTAAGATTTTATGGGTTTTGAAGCTATTTTAGCACTTTCGCGCACAAAGTAGCTCAAGCTTAGTTTGTTTTACATGAAACTTGGCACACAACACTATTTGGTATATATTATTGTGCTGAAGTTGTTAGAATTGAAAATCTTAGTCATATTATTAATATTACTTGGTAAGTTGAGATTTTATGGGTTTTTAAGTTATTTTGGAACTTTTGCGCATAAAGTAGCTCAAACTTGGTTTGTTTTGCATGAAACTTGGCACACAACACTATTTGGTATATATTATTGTGTTGAAGTGGTTTGAAATATAAATCATATTCATGTTCTTATTATTACTTGGTAAGTTGCGATTTTAAGGGTATCTAACCTATCTTGGCACTTTCGCACATAAAGTAGTTCAAACTTTGTTTGTTTAGCACGTAATTTGGCACAAACCACTATTTGGTATATATATTGTGCTGAAATAGTTAGAATTGTAAATCATAGTCATATTCTTAATAGTACTTGGTAAGTTGCGATTTTCTGGGTTGCTAAGCTATCTTGGCACTTTTGCGCATAATTTAGCTCAACCATGGTTTATATTGCACGAAACTTGGCACGCAACACTATTTCGTATATATTATTGTGTTGAAGTGGTTAGAATTGTAAATCATAGTCTTATTCTTAATATTACTTGGTAAGTTGTGATTTTATGGGGTTTTAAGCTATTGTGGCACATTCGCGCATAAAGTAGCTAAACCTTGGTTTATTTTGCCCGAAACTTGACACACAACACTATTTGGTATATATTATTGTGCTGAAGTGGTTAGAATTGTAATTCTTAGTCATATTCTTAATATTACTTGGTAAGTTGAAATTTTATGGGTTTCTAAGCTATTTTGGCACTTTTGCGCATATAGTAGCTCAAACTTGGTTTGTTTTGCATGACTCTTGGCACACAACACTATTTGGTATAAATTATTGTGTTGAAGTGGTTAGAAATATAAAAGTTATTCCTGTTCTTATTATTACTTGCTATGTTGCGATTTTAAGGGTATCTAAGCTATCTTGGCACTTTCGCACATAAAGTAGTTCAAACTTGGTTTGTTTTGCACCAAATTTGGCACAGAACACTATTTGGTAAACAACACTATTTGGTATATATAATTGTGCTGAAATGGTTAGAATTGTAAATCATAGTCATATTCTTAATATTACTTGATACGTTGCAAATTTATGGGTTATTAAGCTATCTTGGCACTTTCTCGCACAAAGTAGCTCAAACCTTGTTTGTATTGCATGAAACTTGGCACACAACACTATTTGGTATATATTATTGTTAAGTCGTTAGAATTGTAATTCTTAGTCACATTCTTAATATTACTTGGTAAGTTGCGATTTTATGGGTTTCTAAGCTATCTTGGCACTTTTGCACAAAAAGTAGCTCAAACTTGGTTTGTTATGCACGTAATTTGGCACAATACATTATTTGGTATATATAATTGTGCTGAAATGGTTAGAATTGTAAATCATAGTCATATTCTTAATATTACATGATAAGTTGCGATTTTAAGGGTTAATAAGCTATTTTGGCACTTTCGCGCACAAAGTAGCTCAAACTTGGTTTGTTTTGCATGATACTTGGCACACAACACTATTTGGTATATATTATTGTGTTGAAGTGGTTAGAATTGTAAATCATAGTCATATTCTTAATATTACTTGGTAAGTTACTATTTTATAGGTTTTTAAGCTATTTTGACACTTTCGCGCAGAAAGTAGCTCAAACTTGGTTTGTTTTTCTCGAAACTTGGCACACAACACTATTTGGTATATATTATAGTGTTGAAGTTGTTAGAATTGTAAATCATAGCTATATTCTTAACATTACGTGGTAAGTTGCGATTTTATGGGTTTTAAAGCTGTTTTGGCACATTCGCGCATAAAGAAGCTCATACTTGGTTTGTTTTGCAAGAAACTTAGCACACAACACTATTTAGTTTATATTATTCTGCTAAAGTGGTTAGAATTTTAAATCTTAGTCATATTCTTAATATGACTTGGTAAGTTGAGATTTTATGTGTTTTCAAGCTATTTTGGCACTTTCGCGCATAAAGAAGCTCAAACTTCGTTTGTTTTGCATGAAAGAAACTTGGCACACAACACTGTTTAGTATACATTATTGTGTTGAAGTGCTTAGAATTGTAAATCATAGTCTTATTCTTAATATTACTTGGTAAGTTGCGATTTTATGGTTTTTTAAGCTATTTTGGCACATTCGCGCATAAAGTAGCACAAACTTGGTTTGTTTTGCACGAAACTTGGCACACAACACTATTTGGTTAATATTATTGTGTTGAAGTGGTTAGAATTATAAATCATAGTCATGTTCTTAATATTACTTCGTAAGTTGCGATTTTTTGGATTTCTAAGCTATCTTGGCACTTTCGCGTAAAAAGTAGCTCAAACTTGGTTTATTTTGCACGAAACTTGGCACACAACACTATTTGGTATATATTATTGTGCTGAAGTGGTTAGAATTGTAAATCAGAGTCTTATTCTTAATGTTACTTGGTAAGTTGCGAGTTTATGGGTTTTTAAGCTATTTTGGCACATTCGCGCATAAAGTAGCTCAAACTTGGTTTGTTTTCCACGAAAATTGCATACAACACTATTTGGTATATATTATTGTGTTGAAGTGATTAGAATTTTAAATCTTAGTCATATTCTTAAAATTTCTTGTTAAGTTGCGATTTTATGGATTTTTAAGCTATTTTTGCACTTTCGCGAATAAAGTAGCTCAATCTTGATTTGTTTTGCACGTAATTTGGCACACAACACTATTTGGTATATATTATTGTGTTGAAGTATTTAGAATTGTAAATCATAGTCATATTCTTAATATTACTTGGTAAGTTATGATTTTATGGGTTTTTAAGCTATTTTGGCACATTCGCGCACAAAGTAGCCCAAACTTGGTTTGTTTTGCATGAAACTTGGCACCCAACACTATTTGGTATATATTATTGTGTTGAAGTGGTTTGAATTGTAAATCATAGTCATATTATTAATATTACTTGGTAAGTTGTGATTTTATGCGTTTCTCAGCTATCTTGGCACTTTCGCGCATAAAGTAGCTCAAACTTTGTTTGTTTGGCACGAAACTTGGCACACAACACTATTTGGTATATATTATTGTGTTGAAGTGGTTAGAATTGTAAATCATAGGCTTATTCTTAATATTACTTCGTAAGTTGCGATTTTATGGATTTTTAAGCTATTTTGGCACATTCGCGCAAAAAGTGGCTCAAACTTGGTTTGTTTTGCACGATACTTGGCACATAACACTATTTGGTATATATTATTGTATTGAAGTGGTTAGAATTTTAAATCTTAGTCATATATTTAATATTACTTGGTAAGTTGAGATTTTATGGGTTTTTAAGCTATTTTGGCACTTTCGCGCAAAAAGTAGCTCAAACTTGGTTTGTTTTGCATGAAACTTGGCACACAACACTATTTGATATATATTATTGTGTTGACTTGTTAAGTTGCGATTTTATGGGTTTCTAAGCTATCTTGGTACTTTCGCACATAAAGTTGTTCAATAATGGTTTGTTTTGCACGTAATTTGGCACAAAACACTATTTGGTATGTATGATTGTGCTGAAATGGTTAGAATTGTAAATCAAAGTCATATTCTTAATATTACTTGGTAAGTTGCGATTTTATGGGTTTCTAAGGTATCTTGGCACTTTTGCGCATAAAGTAGCTCAAACTTGGTTTATTTTGCACGAAACATGGCACATTCATTAAAAAATTGCTTGTTTTTATAGGTTAACTAACAAAAAAGGAAAAGAAGCACTCCAGCTAAGTTTCTCTCTCTAAAAAACCCTCGTCTTGGGTAACAGTGATTCAGGCTAAGGAAGGAACTAGACCAGGTGTTTCGCTGACTATGCGGACAGCAACAGATGGCCCTACATCTATTCGAACACCTTCTATGAAGGTTGGGTTGATTCCGGCAATGAAAGAAGCAGCAGCAACAGACAAGAACGTGCTGACTACTCCGAAAGCAGCAGTAGTTGTTTCGATCTTTGCTCGTAAATCAGCTGTGGTGAATGGGTCATCTCCGGCATATGTATTAACAGACGAGAATGTGTATATAGTGATAGCATTTGTACCTAAGGCCAAGAACCCTACGAAAGCAGTAGGCGCCAATAATGCTTCTCCCTCTGTAAGTATTGCATCCTCTAGAAAACCTATCAAGATTGATTTCGATGATATTATTGATGAGGTTCACTATTGGGAATCTACTGTTGCATGCTTTGTTTTTGGCGCTAATCCTCCCTTACGTGTAATGAACGGATATGTTAAGAGAATTTGGAAGGAACTTAGTATTGACAAAATTGTGATGGTTGCTAAAGGAGTGTATATTGTGAGATTCTTGCAACAACAGGATAAAACCAAGGCGTGTGACATGAATGGATTTATGTTTGATAAAAAGCCGTTCATAGTCAAACCATGGGTAGCTTCTATGTCATATGAAAAAGAACACCTTTCTAGTTTGCCTATTTGGACTCGGTTCCCAGGTCTTGATGTCATGTATTGGGGTGAACGGAGTCTAGGTAAGATAGCTGGCATGTTAGGGGAAGTTAAGCGCTTTGACACAACTACAACTAACAAGGCTAGGGGAATGTATGCTAGAGTTCTTATTGACATAAGTATTACTGATGATTTTCCTGATGAGATATGCTATGAGAATGAACATGGTGAACTTGTAACGTAAGCTGTCATGTACGACTGGAAACCTCTGTGGTGCAAGAAGTGTGAACAATTAGGGCATATGGAGGAACACCGTAAAACTGGTTTGCCGTCTACCCCAAAGGTTGTAGCAGTAGTTCACAGCGAGGGTTTTCCACTGGTTCAATCTCGAACCAATTTAGTGCAGCAAGGCCCACTTATGACACCAGTGATTTCGACTCAGTCAGGTTTAGCAGGCATTTTAGCTACTGGTAATGGTTTTAACGTTCTTGATAGTGTTGCAGAAGGTAGTGAAACTGTAGAAGAAGAACCTAATAAAGGCGCTGGGGGCTTCCCTATCCATAACCTATGAATAACATCTTATATTGGAATGTTAGGGGACTGAATATGGTTAAGCGACAAAAGGAGTTGTTTAGATTTCTTGATGCTCAAAATGTTTCCTTATTCAGTTTCCTTGAGACTAAGTGAAGAGGGCTAACCTTGGTCGTTTATATCAAAACCTCTGCCCTGATTGGTGTTTCTGTCACAATCTGGCCTATCATCATGGGGGTTGTATCATCTTTGGATGGAAAGGTAGAGAGATGAATGCTACTATTCTTTTCATGAGCATTCAAATTGTTCATTTAGTGATTAATCCTGTTATAGGGGAGTCCTTCTTATGCTCTTTTGTGTATGGGTATAATAGTGCTAGTAATCACACTGTTTTGTTTCATCAATTGGTTGCTCTTCATATTAATGGCCCTTAGATAGTCCTTGGGGACTTTAATTGCTTAGTTGCATGGATGAATGTACTGGTCATGTTGTACGCTTGCAGGAGACTATTCCTTTGCGCCGATGTATGGATACTTGTGGTCTTCACGATTTGAGATTCAATGGTTGTTTCTTCACTTGGTCAAATAAGAGAAGTGGGGAAGCTTGTGTGTTTAGTATGATTGATCGCGTCCTGGGAAATCAAGCTTGGGAGGATGCTTTTCCTACTGTGGAAGTGTCTTTTTCAGTTGAAGGGTCTTTCGATCATACGCCCATGCTGATTCAGTTCCTCAAACATCTTAGGGGAAAGAAGACTTTTAAGTTCTTCAACCATTGGACTGAGCAGGAGGGTTTTATTGATAGTATCTCCGAAGTTTGGGGTAACCCTGTTCTAGGCTGTAGGAGTTATCAAATCTCGGAGAAGCTCAAGCGGCTGAAACCTATTTTGAAAGATCGATTTCAAGCAAATCATTTGCAAGCGTTGGTGTTGCAAGCTGAAAATGATCTTTGAAATGTTCAAAATGAGCTGCGTATGCACCCTTATGACCCAATTCTCTCATCACAAGAGTGTGCAGCTGCTAAAAGGCTTAAGAAGGCCCAGAATGATCTAAGCACCTACATTAGCCAGCTAGCCAAGTTGAGTTGGCTGAAATTCGGGGATGAGAATTCACGTTACTTTCACCTATGTATCAGACAGGAAAATTGTTAATCAATTTCTTCTCCTTGATGACAATGGGGCTCCTATAACTAATCTCACAAAGATACAAGTCTTTTGTTAGCTTCTATCATCAACTTATGTGCAATAATCTTAAATTCTGGAGACGAATTGACATGAATATCATTAGAGAAGGCCCTTTGTTAGAGAATGCTCATCACAAGCATCTATCTCTTGTTTTCTCGCCGGAGGAAATCAAGAATGTGTTATGGAGTATTCTTGATACGAAGAGCCCGGGGCTGGACGAGTAGAATAGCAAGTTCAATAAGGCCTCTTGAGCTATTATTTGTAATGATGTAGTTGAGGTAATTCGACAATATTTTTCAAAAATGGGAAGTTTGTTTAGGCTTGGAACACTACTGCTATTCATCTCATTCCCAAGGTCCCTAACCCTAACAACCCAGGTGACTATAGACCAATTGCGTGCTGCCATACTTTATATAAATGCATTACTAAACTGATTTGTAGCAGACTTAAATTGGTTCTTGGTCATATTATTAGCCCCTCCCAGGGTGCCTTTATAGAGGGGTGCAACATCATGCATAATATTCTTTTGTGCCAGGATATTATAAAGTAATATGGTCGGAAACACTACCCACCTAGTAGTTTGCTGAAGATTGATTTAAGAAAGGCTTATGATACTTTGGAGTGGACTTTTATTAAAGACATGCTGATCTTTCTTAATTTTCCTTCTCATTTCATCAATATTTTTATGACTTGTATTAGCACAACTCAATTCTCTCTAATTCTAAATGGAAGCCCTATGCCTTTATTTAAGTCGAAGAGAGGAATTAGACAAGGAGATCCTATGTCCCCTTTGATTTTTGTGATTTGTATGGAGTATCTATCTAGATTACTTAAGACTGATGAGGATCATGTGAACTTCATGTTTCATCCAAGGTGCAATAGACTCAAATTGAAACACTTGTGTTTTGCGAAAGATTTAATGATTTTTTGTTGGGGTGACTTGGCTTCTAATCGTATTCTTTTGAATCATCTAGAGATTTTTGCGAAATCCTCTGGTTTGGTTGCCAACTCTTCAAAATCTGATGTGTACATTGCAGGTATCGCTACCTCTCTAACACAGTATATTGTGGATTCTTGTAATATTCCTTTGGGTTCTATGCGTTTTCGTTATTTAGGGGTTCTGCTTTCTTCCAAAAGACTCTCTACAGCTGAGTGTGAACATCTTGCTGTGAAAATGACTTCTAAGGTTAGATCTTGGCAAGCTAGGAATCTCTCTTATGTAGCTAGACTTCAATTTGTTTCTTCAGTTTTGATGAATATTACAAACTTTTGGTGTCAAATCTTTGTGTTGCCAAAGAAGGTGTTAAAGTAGGTGAATGCAATCTGTAGAGCATACCTCTGGCATGGGAAAGATGACTCCAATATTCCTTGGAAAAATGAATTGGGTTAGGGTTTGTACTCCAAAAAGGTGAGTGGTTTGGGTATTTGAAATCTGAATGTTTGGAATATGCCTGCTGTGGGTAAACTTGTGTGTCATATTTCTTCTATGAGTGACTCCATGTGGGTCAGATGTGTGCATGGTGTTTACACAAAGGGTGGAAATTGGCGGGACATTAATGCTCCAATAACTTCAAGTTGCGCTTTCAAGAAGATATGCAAGATTAAAGATAGGCTTGACCAATGGGTGCATAATGGATCCCATTCCATTAAAGATGTTTATCATGGGCTTTTAGGGGCTGGGCAACCAGTTGATTGGGCGACTTTTGTATGGAATAGAAGTTCTATTCCTAAAGCTAGATTTATATTATGGTTATCTGTGAATGAGAGATTGAAGTCTAGGGTTTGCATTAGGGCTCATCTCAAACGACGTTTGTCCATTTTTGTTTGACAATAGAATCTAATACTCATCTATTCTTTGCTTGTATCTATAGCCGTCAATGTCTTCGAGACATTTTGACATGGTTGGGTATTAGGATGTTAAGTGATTCCCTTGCTAATTTTGCATCTCGGAAGTGGAAGTGTGGTACAGCAAAGAGAAAGATTGCTACTATTGCCCTATGCAGTGTTACGTATGAGGTTTGGAGGGCTCGAAATGATTCTATTTGGAATTTCAAAGTTCCTATGGTAAATAGGGTTACTCGCCAAGTAAAACTTGCAGTCAAGAGTAGAGTTTTGCATATTCCAATCAAAGGTGTCAATATACAACGCCCTTGGATTAGAAATCTTTTGAGTACGAGTAACTAGATTATACTGTATAGTTAATCACTTTTGTCTTTCTCTGAATTTGGAACCTAGCTTGGTAGAATCTCAAGCAACAACACTCTATATGAAAAAAAAGGAAAAACATCCACTTAAGGTTTTAACTTCTAAAGTCAGAGTAAAATAAATTTTTTGGAACCTAGAAGAGCGAGAAAAATGGACATATAGGATGTTATTATTGGTGATGCAGTGAACAAAATTTCAAACTATAGAATGAAAAAAAAAAAAGCAATTAAAACCTTCTAAATTAAACAAAATTACACATTTCTATTGTCTAATGAATAAATCAAATTTCACAACCCAGATAAATTCATCAATAATAGTTAAAAATCTAAAATCAAATTGGCCAAAAAAATCCAATAAAAAACTTATAAAAATCCACTCTCTTTGTCATTAGCGTAGAAACAACTCTTGTGGTGGTAGAATTAGAAGATAAAACTAAAAACCCATGAATGGCTTTATGCAAAGGAAGAAGAACAATTTAATTGAAAAGTAGACAGTTGAACTTGAAGAATTTTGGATTTTGAGAAAAAAGTAGAGGAAGAAGATGAGTGAGGAAATAGATTTACTAAAAGAAAAAGTAAGTGAGGAAGTAGAATTGGAAACAAAAAAAATAAAGATAAGGAAAAACAATTTTTGATTTTGACTAGTTAACTCTTATATTTGACGGTCAACTGATGAAAACATTACTCAGTACTGTTTGAAAAACAAAAACTTTTGTTAGGTATTTTTTGTCAAAATATCTTTTGTTAGGTACTTTTTTGAAAAAACTATTTTATTAGGTATTTTCTTACAATTTTCCAAAAAATAACAAAAAATATCAATATTAATCGCTCATCCACCCCACCTCAGCCAATACCCGCTACGGCCAGCAACCGCTTTCCTCCCCACCCACACTACCACCCACCTCTCCCTGGACCAACTGTTACCAACCCCTCCCTTACCAACTACCACCCACCACTCCACTTGAGTGTACCTGGTAAAAACTTAGTTGAAAGGAGCTGGGCTCCAGATCAAATTTGAAACCTTGATAAATCAAGTTGAGTGCACAAGAAATCAGATAAAGCAATTATCAATTAGTTGAGAGTTATGAATAATTAAATTTCACAAAATGCTAACAATGATATCAGTTTTCAGTATATTGGGGTGGTGAAAATTTAGTAACTATATGACTAATTGCACCTTCTGTTTAAACATGGCTAATTGGCTCAAATTACAAGCTACACAGATTTAAGCCATGCTCCAAGCTCAGAAGATCAACTAAGCTAATTATCAGTCATCTCCCCTAATCGCATTATTTTTTTTCTATTAAATTAAAATGACTTGCTCAACGAGTAGTAGGTAATCTGAGTGTACCCAAAGCAAAGACTCCCTAAGTTCGAATTATTCATGATTAATCAATAAGTATAATTATTGTAGGAAAATCACAAAAATGTTGTATAATTTAAGATTATATATATATATATATATATATATATATATATATATATATATATATATATATATATATATATATATATTTATATATATATATATATAATATAATATATATATATATATATATATATATATATATATATATATATATATATATATATATATATATATTGTGTGTTAATAATACAAACTTTGGATTAAACGAAGATGAATAATACAAAGTTTGATGTCACTCTTCATCTAGCGTCCCTTACTTGTTTATAATCGGTTAAATAAATTATATTGACCGTCAATTTCTTTCGTTCTTTGTCTTCTTTGTCCCTCTTTTATTATTTATCTCTTATTTCATATTTTTTTTATCTAGGTCAATAGAAATGACTTTTACACATCCCACCAAAATACTCTAACTCTACAAATTCTTTTTAATAACCTATCAAACCAAAACTTCAAAGTTATATTGAGTTAGTAAAATTAGCCTACTTAAACAAAAAAAATTTGGAAATTGAAATATTCGGCTATAAAATTTAACTTTTTTGGAGTAGACAAGAAATTATAAAATAAGTAAAAGAATTTGGGTAAAAAAGCAATTAAAATAAACTAACTAACCATTAGCTTTGCCTTTTATTGGTTGCTTATGCATGATTAACCTTGGTAATATTCAATTATCCTTCATCCATTCTCTTTCATCTTCTTCGTTGTCCTCTGTTTTTTTTTTATTTTTTTTTCGATTTTCTTTGTCACTTAACGTACCGAGAGTACTAGTAAAGACATATATAGTGTGAGGGAGATTGGGTAAATTAATGGTTTTACTGCTTAAAAAAAAAGTTAAAGAAAAACAATTGTTTAAGCGGTAGTTGGTAAACAAAAATGCTGGTGGAAAAGTGACATTAAATTTTGTATTATTTATTGTTAATAAGAAGTTCGTTTTATTGTAGAAAAATTAATAAATACATGAAATTAATTATTTAAATACATGAAGTTAATTAAGAAGTTCGTTTTATGTTAAATTTTGTTTTATTGTAGAAGTGACATTATTAAATACAAGAAATTGTATATAAGTCGTTGTGAGAACCAAAAACGTGAACAACATTTATATATGCAATGTTATATATTTAATTATTTAAATACATGAAATTATATATAAGCCGTTTCATAGAAAATAGAAAAAAAATAAAAAAACAACAGTTATATATGTAGTTTTTTTTAAAAAAAAAAGTCAAGTAAAATTGCTATCTTAGATAGTGATTTTACCATTGAACAAAAACTTTGTCTAAGACAATAATTTATCCCTTCAGAACCACAAATCTACCTTCTCATCCCATATGATTTAAAATCAAAGGCATCAATTTTGCGAGAAGTATATTTGTCCAATTAGTTTTACTCGCATTCATTTCTCTATATTTTTTCAAAAAAAGCCTTAGAAAAAGGTTCCAAAAAAAAAATATAATGAGAGGAATGGGAAAGGTAGGAAGGGTGATAGTGAAGAAAATAATAAAAGTTTTCTTTCACTACAAGAAAACTTGTTTTTAGCAACAACTTTTAGCAACGACTATATTTATTTCGTTGCGAAAATACAAGTTGTTGCGAAATCCGTTGTTGTTGCTAAATAATCGTTGCCATAAAAAAAAAAACTTCCCCACCCCTTAAAATAATTTCCCGGTATAACCCAATTTTTTGCAACAAACAGTTTAGTTGTCAAAATTAAATAAATAATTCGTAACTATATATATTGTTGCAAAAAATATTTGAATATACAGATACAATAAAGTCGTTGCGAAAACCCTTATACTAATAATTTTTTTTTTCATTTCCCTCTCAAATCAAAACCCGACCCCTCACATTCCGTCCCCATTTCCCTCCCAATTCAGAAACTCACAAATACATTCCCCTCACAAACCCGATTACCTCACAAACCCTATTCCCGTATACCATACCGCAGCAATTGCCGCCTGCACACCGGAGCGTCTGCCCCCTGCACGCCAGAGTTTCAGCCTCCTTCTGCACACCGATGCTGCCGCTACACTGCAGCGTTGAACCATTCAGCCACCTCTCAAAGAACCCACGACAGGTAGTTTTTTTTTTGTCTTTTTTTTCTTTGAATTTCTTGTTCTTGTTTCCTGTTGATTCCCTCAATTTATGTGTTGTTCTTTGAATTTCTTGGGCTTTGTTGTAGTTTTTTTTTTTTGCCTTTTTTTCTTTGAATTTCTTGTTCTTGTTTCCTGTTGATTCCCTCAATTTATTGGTTGTTCTTTGAATTTCTTGGGCTTTGTTGTAATTATCAGATTACTTGCATTTTTTTATTACTATTATTTTCTGAGTGCAATTCATGTGGAATTAGCTAGCAGTGACTTGTGAATACGACGTAGAGTATGAGGTGAACAAGCAATTTTTTGCATCTTTACTTGGCAGGACAGCTGTTTTGATTGCTTGGTTAACGGATATCTATTTAGAGGTGCTTGACTGTTTAGATTTCATATTGAATTGACTTCTTTTGTTGTCAGATATGTGATTGTGTGTATCCAGAGTATTGTTTGACTGTTTTTGGCTATTGCTACTTGGGAAAGGTTTATGTTAAAGCAGGGGATGGGAATTGGGAAAGTAGTTAAAGAATGCTCCTTAGGGACCTTGAGCTCCCTTTCTTAGTGTCTTAATGTGATCTTTAGGAGGTACTTAAGGTCTTGATGGAAAGGTCCATGTATAGAGATTCCAAAACTACCCTTGGTGTCTCCTGGGATGCTCCGGTTGGCTCTGTGGAAGAGCTGCAAGGTACGCTGGTCAGCAGGTGGTGGCTGCAGCTCTGTTTGTGCTGTTTGAAGCTTCTGTTCTGTTTGCTTGTTGTTAGAAGTCTTCTTCTGACTTCTCTTGGTCTTGTAATGCCTTTATGCTCATGTTTGGCCCATATTGGATACTAACATCATTAGTTTGTAGGACTTCCATATCAGGTTAATCAGGCATATTGATCCAATTATGGTCTTCAATGTTTGTCTTTGTTTGTGGTCTATTTATAATTGGATCAGGGATGATCGATTCATAGTTGATTGCTTAAGTTAATGGCCTTTATGTCAAAGGTGATTCGTCATGTATTGAAAAAATATTTTCTAAGTTGATTTTTCATGCTTACATTGGAACAAATGGTAATCTTTCCTCTTGTTTTTATTGTTAAATTGTTCTTCAAACAACTTAAAGTTAAAATTCTCTTTCACATAGTGGTTAAATTGTTATTCAAGTTGTTAAAATTGCTCTTGCGTTTCTTTCAAAAATTTAAATTGTTCTTGTTCTTTTTGAATCGTTAAATTGTTCTTCAAACAACTCGAAATTAAATTGTTCTACAAGTTGTTAAATTGTTTTTGTTCTTGTATTAATTGTTAACAATATTATAAGGAGTTCTTGTTGATATTATTGAATGTTATATAATCTAATTACTATAAAGTTTAAATATAGGAAATGATTTTGAATAAGGCATGGGTCAAAGTAAAAGATCGTTCATCTATTGATTATGTAAATGGTGTTCATGAGTTTCAAAATTTTGCTCTTTCCAAAGTAAGAGAAGATGATCGAGATAGTACTACTATTAGGTGCCCTTGTAATAGTTGTCGCAATATATTTCTTAAAACAAAATGTGATGTAAGATTCGACTTGCTTAAGGGAGGAATGTATGAGAAGTACACTTTTTGGGAACTTAACGGGGAAGAATTAGTTGAATCAAGTGATGGGGATGATGTTGATGAGTCGAATGACATTGATAGTGGTTTCACAATGTTGCAAGATGCATGTGGAGTTGGTGCTATGAATGTTGGGAGTGCTGAAGAGGCTTTAAATAATGTTGAGGAGTATGAGAAACCTAATGCAAATGCAAAAAAGTTTTTCAAACTTTTAGCGGAATACCAAGAACCATTAACAATGCATGGCACAACAATGTCTAAGTTGTCATATATTGTTAAATTATTACATTTAAAGGTTTTGAATAATTGGTCTGATAAGTCTTTTGATAGTTTACTCCAATTAGAACGTCAAGGCTATGGTGCTTACCTTCCAACTTCTTATTACGAGGCTAAGAAGCTCATTAAAGACTTAGGCCTTGATTATTATAAGATTGATGCTTGTGAAAATGATTGTATTCTTTATTGGAAAGAGCATGAAAAATTGATTAAGTGTCCCACTTGTGGTTTATCAAGGTGGAAACAAGAAAAGGAAGGCTCTTCTAAGGGGGTAAAGGTTTCTAGAAAAGTGCTAAGATATTTTCCATTGAAGCCTAGGGTACAAAGGTTGTACATGTGTAGAAAGACATCCAAAGACATGCGTTGGCACAAAGAAAGGGATGCTACTAAAGTGAATGATTATGATAGGATTATAGATTATGATGCCCTTTCTAGGGAAGAGGAGGATGATACCTTTTTAGAGGATGACAATGCGAGTGGGTTGTAGTTTTAGTTACAATGGCATTAGCTGGTTGGCATTTTAGTCCAATTAGGAGTATTGGTGGCTTGTGTTGTGGTTTTAGTTACAATGGCATTAGCTGGTTGGCATTTTAGTCCAATTAGAAGTATTGCGGCTTATGTTGGATTTTGTTGTCATGGGTTTTGGTCTTTCGCATATGCTTCATGCTATGTTTGAGTTGGAATTGTGATGGTTTGATTGTTAATTTGATGCTAAATTCTAAATGCTTTCCCTGTACACGTAATGCTTTTGTTAGTGAATATCATGCTAAATGCTTTGCTTATTATGTCTCAACAAAAAGTGTAGGGATTGTTTGATTGTGAATACTCAATATTGGGGCTCATTTGATTCTTAAATACTAACAAAATTATTTGGTGTAGGCAAACATATCTTCGTTGGAAATTTTTTGTACTCAATGACAAAGTTGGTGATAGCTACAAGCACTTTGGATGCGCGATGTTTTGGTTTATGAAGTAGCTATATGTGCACTTGTATATGTTTGGACTTTTTCAAAGTGCCTATCACTTGTAAATTTTTGCATGAAAACTTGTATATGGTAGGAGAATTATTTTGGAAAATTGGATATCCGTTACATGTATATGAATTACGTATATTTTTTACACATGATAATATTTGGGACGTGTGATTTTTTGGGATACGAATTAATATATAATGATAATCGGTGATATTAGTTTAGTTGGTTATAAATTATTTATTATTTTAATTGTCTAGTTTATATATAGAGTGTAGGTTGTTTCAAAAGATAACAAAGTCGTTGCGAAAAATGTGTATATTTTTGGCAACGGTAATAGTTGTTGCTAAAAACATTAATAAAAAATTTTACTTAATTGTTTTCCCTACAGTAAAGTCGTTGCAAAAGATTGACTATCATGTATTGCAACAACTTGAATTGTTGTGAAAAACAGAAATTTAACAACGAAAACAGTGTGTGTATGTGTGTGTGTGTGTGTGATATATATATATATATATATATATATATATATATATATATATATATATATATATATATATATAAATATATATATATATATATATATACATATATATATATATATGTACATATATACATATATATATATATGTATATATATACATATATATATATGTATATATATATATATGTATATATATACATATATATATATATATATATATATATATATATAAATATATATATATATATATATATATATATATATATATACATATATATATATATATATATATATATATATATATATATATAAATATATATATATATATATATATATATATATATATATATGTATATATATATATATATATATGTATGTATATGTATATGTATATATTATTGTGTTGAAATGGTTAGAATTAAAAAATATTGTCATATGCTTGATATTACGTGCTAAGTTATGTTTTTGAGGTTTTTTAAGCGTTTTTGTCACTTTCTCGCATAAAGTAGTTCAAGCTTGGATTGTTTTGCACGAAACTTGGCACAGAACACTATTTGGTATATAATATTTTGTTGAAATGGTTATAATCTAAAACAATAGTCATATATACTTGAAATTACGTGCTAAGTTGTATTTTTAGTTTTTTTAAAGCGTTTTTGACACTTTCTTGCATAAAGTAGTTCAAACTTGGTTTGTTTTGCATGAAACTTGGCACACAACACTATTTGGTATATGTTATTGTGTTGAAGTGATTAGAATTCTAAAGAATAGTCATATGCTTGATATTACATGCTAAGTTGTGTTTTTGAGGTTTTTTTAGCGTTTTTGTCACTTTCTCGCATAAACTAATTCAAACTTGGATTGTTTTGCACGAAACTTGGCACACAACACTGTTTGGTATATAATATTATGTTAAAATGGTTATAATATAAAAGAATAGTCATATACTTGAAATTTTATGTGCTAAGTTGCATTTTTAAGGTTTTTAAAGCGTTTTTGGCACTTTCTTGCATAAAGTAGTTTAAACTTGGTTTGTTTTACATGAAACTTGGCACACAATACTATTTGGTATATATTATGTTTTGAAATGGTTAGAATCGAAAACAATAGTCATATGCTTGATATTACGTGCTAAGTTGCGTTTTTAATGTTTTTACTGCGTTATTGGCACATTCTCGCATAAAGTAGTTCAAACTTGGTTTTTTTTACTTGATTTTTTGAACACAACACTATTTGGTATATATTATTGTGTTGAAATGGTTAAAATAAAAAACAATAGTCATATGCCTTATATTACGTGCTAAGTTGCGTTTTGAGGTCTTTTAAGCATTTTTACCACTTTCTAACATAGAGTAGTTCAAACTTGGTTTATTTTGCATGAAACTTGGCACACAACACTATTTGCTATATATTTTCGTATTGAAATGGTTAGCATTCCAAACAATAGTCATATGCTTGAAATTATTTGTTAAGTTGCGTTTTTGAGGTTTTTTTTAGCGTTTTTGACACTAACATCTATTTTCTCTTAGTGCTTTCGACAAGAGAATGACATTGAATGCGGCTACTACACTCTCAAATATATGGACGATCTCTTACAAGTCCCTAAGAATGTTGGAGTTAAAAATATTGATGCGGTTTGTAGATGTCACGTTCTTAAATTATGCGGATATATATATATATATATATATATATATATATATATATATATATATATATATATATATATATATATATATATATATATATATATATATATATATACATATATATATATATATATACATATAATATATATATATATGTATATAGGGTTGAGTTCTAGTGAGAACCAACCTTATATGAGAACCATAAGAACCATAATCTGAGCCGTAGGATGGATTCAATGGCTGAGATTAACGCGCTTTGTTTTTTGCCTCATTAAGGGTATTTTTGTCATTTTGCGTGATAATAAACAAAACGATTTCACTGATTTTATTTTGTCACTAATTTCGCTTTCTTCGCTTCTTCATTTGGATCGCCATTTTTATTCTTCTCTCTGCTTCTTACTTTCTCTACTTCTTCAACCTTCTTTGCTTGTTCAGCTACATTTTCTACATAGTTTATGCTTCTTCACCATCTCTGCTTCGCGATTGTTGAGGTTGTTTTTACTATCTACAATTGGTATTCAAAAACCTACATTTTCACTAATGGTAAGTATAACTTCGCTTATTCGATTAATTAGCTATGTTAAACTAACGGCATTTGAGATTATTACTTGATATTCAACTTAAATTTGGTTGTTGATGTTAATTTGTGTTATTCTTATTGATTTTATTTTTCTAGGGTTTATTCATTGTAAATCAGTTTTATTCACTCCTATTAAAATGTTTGTATCAATTTCTAACTGGTATTATGGTCTGCGATTTATGGTCTGTTATTCACTTATAGTGTATTACTGTAGTGCTTTCATTTTTATGGTCTGTTATAGTGCTTTGATTTTGTTATTTCTTATAGTGTATGATTGTAAGAATATTGTTACCTTTACCAAAGAATTGTGTTCTTTTTCAATAAAAGGTGTTGCTTTTTGGTTAAATTTGTGTTACGGATTATGTTTTAGGATGAAATTGAAGAAATTAGCGGCTCAATTGAGCATATGGAACCCTTACAAACTGTGACTTTTACAAACACTACTAACCTTGGTGTTAACAATGCAAATTCTTCAAGTGAACTCATGGTAAGCCTCTATTTATCAATAATACGCAATAAAGTATATGCACAGTGTTACTTTTGGGTAGGAAATGCGATGATTTTTACACAAAATGTCTTACTTTTTGCTTTAGGTTGCATTGCAGTATAATAATGATAAGTCTGGAACATCTTTAACTTAGCATATGGAACCCTTACAAACTGTGACTTTTACAACCACTTCTAACCTTGGTGATAACAATGCAAATTCTTCAATTCAACTAATGGTAAGCCTCTATTTATCAATAATACGCAATAAAGTATATGCACAGTGTTACTTTTGGGTAGGAATTGTGATGATTTTTATACAAAATGTCTTACTTTTTGCTTTAGGTTGCAGTGCAAGATAATAATGATAAGGCTGGAACATCTTTAGCTGAGCATATGGAACCCTTACAAACTGTGATTTTTACAACCACTTCTTTAAGTGAACACTTATATTTAAGTTTATTTATGACGATAATAATACATTGGTGTTAATTTATGTTGGAAAATGTATTACTTTATGTTGAAAGCGTGTTACTTTCTGTTGAAAACAATGCTACTGGTATTGTGTTTCAGGGTACACCTACTCATAACCTTAATCGTAAACAGTTCATCCCTCATTGTGAGAAAAATCTGATACCAGTATTGCATATGACTTTTGATTCATTAGAAGAAGGGGTGAAATTCTATGAAACATATGCTAAGGCTTGTGGTTTTGACATTAGATCAGGGGCTAAGAAAGTCTATAAAGGTGTTGTTACATCTAAATACTATTTGTGTAATAAACAAGGGATGAGGAAACAAAATTAGGGGCATTGAGAAGTAAGCTTGTAACTCGTGAAGATTGTTATGCTAAAATTGTTTTTCAAAGGACTAAAGAGGGCAAATATTGGGTTTTTAAGTTTATTGAAGCCCATAGCCACATTCTTGCCTCACCTATTTTTAGGCAACATTTAAAAGGGTCATCTAGTTTAAATAGTGGACAAAAAAGATACATTATGAAAAATTTGAACTTGAATAAAGGTCCAATAAGTTCATATAGGATGTGGAAAGAACAAGTAGGAAGTTATTTGGAAGTAGGTGCTTAACTTGATAACTTTAAAAACTTTTATAGGGATTTAAAGTGTTATATTAATGAATCTGATGGGCAAATGTTTGTGGAAATGTTTGTTAAGAAGAAAGAAATTTCACCAAGTTTTTTTTTTTGATTTTGAGGTTGATGATACTAAATCTCTATCGAAGGCAATTTGGGCAGATGGTATTAGTAGGAGAAACTATTCATTGTTTAGTGATTCGATATCTGTGGATGTTACTTATGAAACTAATAAGTATAATCAAATTTTTGTTCCTTTCACGGGTGTTGACCATCACAAAAAATGTGTTACTTTTGCTGTCGGTCTTATTAGTAAGGAAGATGTATCTTCTTACACTTGGTTATTTGAATCTTTTTTGAGGGTAATGAATGGAAAACAACCAGATTACATTAAAACAGACCAAGATCTAGCCATAAAAATTGCTCTACCCAATGTTTTTGACAAGTCTATTCATAAATTCTGTTGTTGGCATATAATGAAGAAACTAAATGATAAAGTTTCTATTGAGTTACGTATTGATGATGAGTTTTTAAGAAGAATTAATAGACTTGTATATAATAGGGATAATGAGCCCCATGAATTTGAAGATCAGTGGTCAAAAATGATGTCGGATTATGAGCATGCTAATTTAAGAAATAATGACTGGTTGAATAGTATGTATGATATTAGAGAAATGTGGGTGCCCGCATATTTTAGAGATCTTTATATGGGTGGTTTGCATAGAACAACATCTAGGTCGGAAAGTGAGAACAATTTTTTCAATTACTTTGTGAACAAATTTCTTACATTAGTTGAACTCCAAATGAGGTTTCAAAGTGCGATGGATGTTCAACATTATATGATGCAGACACTAGATAGTAAATGCAAGTTATATTCTGCACCTTTAAAGACTTGTACGCCTCTTGAAAAACATGCTTCTAGTGTCTACACAGATGTTGTTTTTAAGGATTTTCAAGAACAAATTCTTAGCGCACGCGATGAGTGTGGTTTTGAAAAGAATTTTGTTAGAGATGGCAAGGATGTGTATCGTGTGGTACATTTCAACACTGGGAATATTTTTGAAGTTGTGTATGATGCACAAACATTGTATGTTGATTGCTCTTGTAAGTTATTCAAAAGAGTAGGAGTCTTATGTAAGCATGCATTATGGGTTTTGCATGCAAAAGGCGTTAAATATATACCAGAACCTTACATATTGAAAAGGTGGTCAAAAAATGCTAGCAAAACACCTGTCTATGATATTGATGGCACATTAATAGATGGTAATAATGCTATGGAATCTAGAAAAGGGGTTTTAGGAGATGTTTGGAATGAGGTAATAATGCACATGATGAGGATGATTTGGTTGAACTTTTGCACAAAATGAAGTTGTATTCAGATGAGCTTTTAGCAAAAAAGAATTGTGGGGTTGAGAAGACAAAATGACAAGAGTTAGAAAAGTTTTTGGGTTGTGAAGCTCCTAAAACAATTACAATTCAAAACCCTAAACAAT
>NC_080060.1:19466604-19571604 GCF_026212465.1 Amaranthus tricolor | reverse complement strand
TTTATAATTTCACATTCATTTTTTTAGTATGTGCATATATTTTTGGTATCTTAATTTAAATAGTGCTTTTTTTAAAGACTTTAAAGTCAAATATATGGAGTCAAAAACACTTGGTTTTTTTAAAAGGGGTAATTATAGGGAAGCCTCAACTATATTTTGTTTAATATAAATTGCTATGATTCAAATTCATTCCAATCTATATATTTTTATAATTTTCATAGCTTATTTAGCTTATATATAATAAATAATATGCTAGCATATCGACGATTTGACCCCCCCAACTCGAAATCGTGGCTTCGTCGCTGATGCTATAACTATCTACAGTTAAAATTTGATATATATTGAATATATTGGGACAGATTGATTTAATATTGACATTGGTTAGTTGCGTTTCATGAATCGATGTTTTCTTCTTCATTTAGGTTTTCTTATATCGTTTCAGTTTCCTTGTGCTAGGATTCTAGTGAAATTATTTGTATCTCAAAACATATTTCCTGCATATATTTCCATGCACCATCAAGGGAGGAAACGATGTTTTAAGAAAGAGCGTCTCGACTAGAATTTATATCAACTCACATTCAAAACCTTCTTGTTACTTTGTTTGTGTTTTGAAGATCAATGTCTTGGAGTTCTCGGTGGTGTATATAAGCAAGAATTTTAAACTGTCATATGTAATTTGTAGACCTACTAAGTTTATGTAACTTTCTTTATTTAGTTTGTTTATTAAATAAAAGTCACATTTTACAACAAATTTAACATATATTTCTCAAATTCCATTAATTTATATAATGACGCCGAACTGATAAGTAGTAATTGTGAATTTGTCATTTTAATGACATATTTGGGAAAGATGATTTCATTTGGAAATTTGAAATTGGTTAAAATTTATTGTTTGGCAAATCAAAAATTTTCAAATTTGGATTTGGATCGAAATCCACCATTGTTTTTAAAGTAGTTAAAGTTAAAAATTTGAGAATGACTACCCAAACCTTGTCATTCTCAAATTCTTCATTTATAATTTCATAATTGAAATCCATAATCTGAAATGAAATACTTATTCTCAAATACTACAATAGTTTATACCCCGTTATGCTACTAGGTCAATCATGAAGTAGCTACTTCAAAGTTGCATAATATATGTAGATGTTAGCTCCAAAACAGATATGGATTATCAGCCTTTCACACAAAAAACTTTATAAGCAAATCAAGAGAAAACTGCATTTGGTAAATTGGGGTTTAAAAAGTGACATTTGGACGAGGAAACAGCCATCCAACAATGGCATGCTTGTGACTCTTTGAGGAACAACATCAGCTCATGATGTCTCGTGACATCCCACACCTACCAAATCCTTTACAAACCAAGCCTTGTAAATTACCATCTTCATCTTGCAAGTGTAACAACATTATCCACTAATTTTTCCATTTCTTTTATTTTTTTTTGAATTTTTTTGGGTAAATTTGAGATCAAAGTGCATCAAAACTTATGTATCGACCTTATATAACTCTTCGTAATTTGTCTGGTCAGGTTATTTTTCAATTTTTTTTAAGATTTTTCGCTTTTTTTATTATTTAGATCAATTCAGACTGTAAACTGTATTATAATAAAAAATTATAGTTCTTTGAAAAGTTCACTAACTAGATATTTTGAGATGTAATAGTTTTATAGTTATATATACAACAACGATGTTGATGCATTCAACTATTTCAAATTACTATATTTGGTTATTGTAGGAGTGAAATATCTGAATAGCACATGTATTAATTTAAAAAAAAATAAAAATAAAAATAAACAAATCATATGCCAGACAAGACCTTGGTTTGGTCCGTTTTGATTCTAATGTCAAATCAGATGAAATTAAATCGTGTGCACCCCTATCATGATTCGGTCATTGTGAGTGTTTAACAATTGATAATTGCTAGAGGTGTTCATTTGAGTCATGGGGTCGAATTTTGGTCGGTTCAAAATCAGATTTTATGTCCACATTGATTTTTATATAATTTTAACTTCATTTTGAAGTCGCGTCAAGTGAATATCGGATCATCGAATCTGTTTTGGACACATGCCTGAGTTTCGTTGGTTTTTTGATAACCGATTATATTCACTTTTTTATTGGTCTCTAAGCATATTCTGAAGTATGTTAATTGTTAAGTAGATTATACTTTGTTTTAGTAAAGAGAAAGTAGATTATAACTTTAAAAAGTATATTTTTAATTATTATACTTAATTTTTGGATGTTAGGAACATATGGAAAATAGAAAATCTGACCGATATTCTATTACTCCAAATCATAATATACTCCATAAATACAGGATTTTCATTGGACACTTAAGTATGAGTTTATTTTTATTGAGGGTGTTAGTTAAGAATTAAACCACATATTTAATCATCATTACTGTTTGTAACCTCTATTTGTGGAGTTAAAAGGTTAATGAAAGTGTATACATAGTACACTTGTTCATCTCAATTCATTAAACTCTTGAACAATCTAATTTTCTTTACACACAGTCCACCCAAAATGTAGATTTTTTGATGCTTGTGGACTAACATCAGAGGGATGAAAATTGACGTTCTTAATATCTCTACATATAGCAGATCGTATCGTTTACACCTAACTGCTTAATGGAATTCACGTTACGAGGGTATGATTATTCAATACAAGTACACGACTTCGTGCAATGCACAAAGTTTGTTGTAATGAAAATACCTATAAATATAAATTTTAAAGAAATATGCAATTCTATATAATTATCAAATTATAATATTAATAAAATTATGTAAAAATTTAAATAAGTTTTTATAACAACATAAAATTTGAAGTGTCTTTTATAGTATTATATGATACTTTATTCATATTATATGCAATGCATGATATTCTTTTTTTACATATAAAAAAAATGTTTCAAGCAATTCTGCTATACACATCTAATTTCCTACAATTTAAGAAACTCTAATCGAGAGATAGTGTTAATTTGGGTAAAAATACGAACAAACTAATTAATGCATTGCTTTTGTACTTAATCTATAGTTTTTTTTTATTGTTTAAAATTTGCACGTCATTTTAAATGTTAAAATTCACAATCGGATTAGAATACCCGATGTAGTGTACTTGTTTAAATTAAAAGAGTCATGTTGAACTTATCTCACTCTGAAACAGTCTTATAAAAAAATAACTCAATTTCAATTCACAATTAATAGCAAACTATATATACAACTTCACGTGGATAAATCTATAAGCCATTGAAATAATTGACGAGTTACCTTATAAAAACTGACGCGTGGAACAAAAGAAATGGGAAGAAGTCCGTTTTCTGTTCACGGAATTTGAAAAAGGACTTTTTTTCCTTAACCTTTTACAATTGCACACCTCCAAGTCTCCCACATAATATTCTCTATTATCCTTACGTTTTCTTCTCATCATTCAGTCTTATACGTGCAGTGTTTTTTTGGTGTGGCAAACTGAAATCTACCAAAATGGATTGTTTTGAAGCATTACATACAACAGGAGAAGCAAACCAAGAGAAAATAAAAGGAGTAATCACACATGGGGGTCGTTATGTTCAGTATAATGTGCATGGCAGTTTATTTGAAGTGTCTTCTAAGTATGTTCCTCCTATTCGTCCTATTGGTCGTGGTGCTTCTGGCCTTGTTTGGTATGCATTTTTACTAATTTTCATATCTTGCGTTTTTATGAAATACATAATTTTAAAAGTTTCAATTTAAAAAGTGACCTTTATCAAGTAAGACTTTGAATATCAGCCGAATTAATTCAATCATAAATCTATGCTGATAAAATCTTCTTGTTCGATACACATTTAATTAAGGACCTCACACTTTTAAAAATATATTTTTGTACATTGATGGGGAGTTTTTTTTTGTTTTAATTTTTTTTACATTTATTGATGTCTATACCACTAATTTTGATTATGTTTCAATATGATAGAGAATCCAACATAAGGTGGGACTACAAGCTTACAACCATTACTAATAGCTTACCATTAGCATAAGTATAGGTTGTAGACTCAGGATATGATCATGTTATATATGTACTCTACCACTATATAATGTGCATGTAATCGATCATTTAAGAGCTGTTTGGGAGAATTGCTGTATATTTGAGATGACAAAGGACATATGCAGTGATGTGTGTTACTTGGCCCGTTTGGTAATTGGTATTAAATGGTGGGATAGAAATGGTCACAGAAAATTAGTATAAGTTTATTAAGAATATCTTTTGACAAATTTAATGGTCATGTATAATCTTTTTTAACAATCTCATTTTCTTCACAAAATCCATTCTAATGCTTTACCATTTGAAAATTTGATATTAATTGATATGAAAAATTGTAAACAAAAAAAACTTTTTTATGATCAAACTTTCATTATCATAGGAATGACAAGATATGTACAATGAAAATTTACCCTACAAATTATTCTCATTCTCATTATTTAGCACCGATTACCAAACGAGCCAATTGTGTCATTGAACTACTAATATAACTTGAAATTAAGATGGAGGCCGTATATATTACAAGGACAAGGTTGTGAACATGGTCCACTAATGTTTTTAATAATTGAGTACATGAGAATTTTTTGGTACTCAACCAAAAGCTTAAGTTGATGGTTGAGGCCCCATGATATGTTATATTATACTCTAACACGCCCCCTCGCACGAGAGTCCTTTGGGCTTGAAGTGTGGATGCGACACAGGCCCTCCTCATACCTACCACTGAATATTCCACTTTAAATGAGGGGTGATTGAGATTCGAACACGTGACCTTTTGTTTCACTGACTTCTGATACCATGTTAAATTAGACTAGACTTATTGTAAATACCAGCACATTAACAGGGAGACATGAGGTGCACACACTTCATAAGCCAAGGAAATATATATTTTCCCACAACCATATGGCTATGGAAAGGACTCCAATAACTTATAAAGTGTGCACACCATGTTCAATTTGTCGATGTGGGATAAATCATCCCAACACTCCCCTCACGTGCGAACCCGCGTCAAGTTAACACCCCCCTCACGTGCGAACCCGCTTCAAGTTCGCATGTGGGAGTAATCAATTAAGGTAGGAACGCCATTCTTTTCGGACCAACCATTTTAAATTTTTGATCAAACCATCGGCTTCGATACCATATCAAGGAACCAACTCAACCAAAAGCTTAAATTGATGGTTGAGGCCCCATAATATGTTATGTTAAACTCTAACAGCAATGTCCATTATTACCTATATTTAAATTGTACTACGTTTGATAAAGAGAGGAGATTAGAATATATCACTTTATAAAATTAAGGAATAACTCTTACTACCACCAATAAGTTTTAGTACTAAATTCTAATATTTTTTGTTTCGTTTTGTATAATTGATGAGAACTATCAAATATTTGAGTTTAATCTTGAAACTTTGACGGTCCATTTGGTTAGTGGTACTAAATAGTGGTTATGAGAATGATTTATAGTGTAACATTTTATCAAAAGTTTTATGTCATTCCCATGGTAATCAAACTTTGATCACAAAAAAATTTTTTCTTTATAAATTTCTATTACCACCTAGCTAATACCAGCTCTCCAAATGGTAATGCATTGGAATGAATTTTATAAAAAATGAGATGATTGAAGATGGACAAGCAAGACCATTCAAATAGCCTAGAGATTTTTCAATCAAAATCACACTAATTTTTATTCTCATTATCACCGTTTATTCTTATTAACCAAATGGCCGTGAATGGTTTTGATTTTTGAACAGCTTTTTACCTGGAAAATATTGGTTTCTTGTGATGTTGGTTGAAACATTGAATGTTTTTGACCACCTTTTTCCTTATGAGTATTTGTTTCTTGTGATATTGGTTGAAACTTTGAACGGTTAGGAACAACTTTTTTTACTACCCATTTGATTATTATACTAGATGGAAGTAATGGAATGATTTATATTATAAACTCTTGTGAGATATATAATTTCATTTTATGGTAATGAAAAGTTAATAAATTAAGTTTTTTAAACTTAAAAGTTAATCAGATCTCCAAATTATAATGCATTTGAATGAATTTTGTGAAAAAAATAAGATGATAAAAGTTGAACGATCATAACTATTAAACTTGTCAAGAGATTTTCCCACTAAAAATACATTTATAAGTTTTTATTATCATTCTACCATTTACTGCTTACTATCAAACATCAAACCAAGAGCTGTTTTATATTAGCTATTGGGAAGACGGGACAATTACTTAAATACATTAATACTAGACCACAGTATCTTTCCTTAAACTCTGAATAAAAAAGTTTTTTTCTTTTTCTTTATCTTGCGTATTTTGGGTAAATGGAAGAGGAGTGTTTAATTTTTAGTTATACATCGAAAATATTGACGGGTTTCTAATATTAGCCCGTGACTCAAACTTATGTTCGTGTATTAACATGCGTAAAGTGGTCTACAACACAAGGCTTCTATTTGGAAGGCCTCTGTGTGTCTAGTTTTCTATACTTTAAAAATTTTTAGTTTAAAGGAGAACAAAAGCGGGTATTTTACATTTGAGTAACCAAGATAAACATTATTTAAAGACCGAATATTGAAAATTGATAATGTACAAGAGGGCCTTATTGCCATGTTGAAAGTAGACCGGAAATATTGAAATTTGTATTGTGAATTACTTACGTGAGCAATAAAACAAATTTATTTTTATTTGCAGTGCTGCTGTGAACTCCGAGACACACCAGGAGGTAGCAATCAAGAAGATCGGTAATGCATTTGACAACATTGTAGATGCTAAAAGAACACTAAGGGAGATCAAACTTCTTCGCCATATGGATCATGAAAATGTGAGTTTTTCTTCTGTCATATACAATATGCATTCATACTGTATAATACTACTAGTATTTTGCTGTACTAGAGAACTTCATTTAGCTTGAATACCTAGTTATCGACCTTTTTTTTCTTGGTGTATTCGTGTATTTCTCAATTGAAAGGAGAGGCTATAAACCTCACTTAAGGATCACTAAATTAAGGTTTAAGTGTGTGTTTGTGTTGTGTCAAGTATGGGAATCAAATAATGCAATATAATGTGATGAATGGCAATAATAAGTAAATAATCAAGACAAAGATTTAAGGTGGTTCACTAATCTTAGGCTACATCCACCATCTAGCCTAGGATTTATATTAATGTGCTTAAAGGAGAAATACAAACTTGAAGGAATTACAAGGAATTATTAGTGTAAGGAAAGAGAGGAGCTAAAATGGGAGTAAATACACAAGCAAGAAGGTAGCTTATAATGCGAGACTTTTGGTGCAACCAAAATAACCTTGTATACAAGGGTTATTTATAGAGGGGCATTAGGTAAAGAGGGGGACAGCAGCTGGAGCAACAAATCAGCAAGCAGCAGCCTCGACAGAATCCACAGAAGGTTCGCTCGACCTGGTCTTGGTCGAGCCACACTGCAGGCTGGTTCTGACCGCCTTTTTCTTGCTTGACTTTCCTTTTCCATGCTTCCCACGGTCTCCCATGCTCATTGCCTTAGTTCTAGGATTGATTTCATCCTCTTCCAACCTTCACATGTCAAGATTTACTCCATACAAACCAATCACATGTGACTCTTTGTCCTCTTCTAGTTTTCGCTAACTAAAATGATTAATTACCTTAATCATGTTTTGATTACTTGGTAACACAAGTCACCAATAATCATAACATCAATTAATCTATAATGTCCACCAATAGTATCATTTAAAATTTGTAAGGAACTAAATTTTCTTGGGTTGATGCAGATTATTGCCATTAAGGACATCATTCGACCACCAAAGAAGGAAGCATTTAACGATGTGTACATTGTCTATGAACTGATGGATACTGATCTTCATCAAATAATTCGCTCTAACCAATCTTTGACTGATGATCATTGCCAGGTTAGTACTGAAACTTGGGTTAAATCTTTATGTTGAATCTTCCTTAAATAATTCGCTCTAACAAATATTCAAGTCATATAGGGTGTTTCATTGGCAAATGACCGTTGCGTGTTGGCTGTTAGTTGTTGATTGTTAGTTTAATTTGACGGGTTGGTAGTGTGGACGGATGTTTTTGGCTTTTAAGCTAGCTGGCTAAGCTTATAGCGGAAACATTGAACGTGCTGCCATTTTTGATCTATTCATCTTTTTATACAATAGAGACTGATATATTTCATGATCTGCAGTATTTGTTATATCAGCTCTTACGCGGATTGAAATATGTGCACTCTGCAAAGGTCTTGCACCGTGATCTAAAGCCGAGTAATTTACTTCTGAATGCAAACTGTAACCTCAAGATTGGGGACTTTGGGCTGGCAAGAACTACCACTGAGACAGATTTCATGACGGAGTATGTTGTTCCACGTTGGTATCGAGCCCCTGAATTGCTCTTAAATTGTTCGGAATACACAGCTGCAATCGATGTTTGGTCTGTTGGTTGTATATTCGGTGAAATCATGACCAGGGAACCCTTGTTTCCTGGCAAGGATTATGTTCATCAGCTGAGGCTTATTACTGAGGTAATGCTATCCCCTCCTATCTTCTATTTAGAGTTTAATCCTCAGATACAAACTACTTCGTTTAGCTTGAGGACGGCATCATCCTCTAAAGTTGGCTTGATATTTGATGCTCTTTGTCAGCTGGTAATTTCTATTAATAATAATAGCCAACTTCTAATGTACATAACCCGGAATTTATCATCCAAATTTTATGTCATGCATAGTTCGGCATTTTGAGTTTTATCGGAACTGTAAGAAATCTTTATAAATCATTTTGATTTCTAATAATAATATACACAACTCTAACTCTACTTTCGATCCAAAGTTGATAGGATCACCAGATGATTCGAGCTTGGGATTTCTGCGTAGTAACCATGCGAGGAGGTATGTGAAACAGCTCCCACAGTATCCAAAGCAGCAATTCTCAGCAAGATTTCCAAATATGTCACCGGCAGCCACTGATCTGTTGGAGAAGATGCTCGTATTTGATCCCAACAAGCGCATTACTGGTACTGCAATGGATCTTTATTCAATGTCATTTCGTATATTTTGCTATTCGTACAAAATTTTTTTTTTGTTTTATTGTTGAAAGTTTTTTCGTTTCATGAAAATTTTTCTGTAGTGGACGAGGGGCTTTGTCACCCCTACTTGTCCTCCCTCCACGATACCCATGAGGAAACCATCTGTTCAGCTCCTTTTCGTATTGAATTCGAGCAGTCATCCTTGACTGAAGAGAATGTCAAAGAGCTCATCTGGAAGGAATCGGTGAAGTTTAACCCTGATCCCGCTCATTAAGTACAAATGACAGTATCAGTGAAGCTTAACCCTGATCACACTCGGTTACTCATTTCAGAATGTTAATCGAATTTGGTTTATTTGTGTAACATTGGTCCTTGTATAAGAGTTAATAATTAAGTAGGAAAATAAGGAAATTGGGATTGCTCTATAGCTGAATTCTCGTGTGTGGATGATTATATTTTTCATATTGTGTATAACTTGTACTAAACTTCTGTACAATGTACAATGTATATTGTTGAAGTTGAATACATTCTCTGCATTCAGCATGTTTTTTGTCTTTAACTTGTTCTGATTATGACATTTTCTCATCCTTGATAGTTGATAACTAGAAACTAGATTACACTTAGTCAGGTATGAGAACGAAAACGGATATGGTCATATGGAGACCGACAGCGAACATTTAGGGCTTTGGAAAATTGGGAGTCCAGGCCCCACCATGAAATCTAAATCTTACCGAATTTCAAAAAGAAAAACCGTAGAAAGTACTTCCTCCGTTCCATATTACTTGCAACACTTTTCATTTTTGGACATTTCATATTGCTTGCAACATTACTCTTTTTGGTGAAAAACAACTATAAAATTCTTTATTTTACTCTTACTTTATTCCCCTCCCCACATATCACAATCAACATCACCTTTTATTTTAATTACTTAATTCTCACCTACTTTTAACTCGACAATCAAACCCTCAACTACTTATCCCAACCCCATCATTAATTTACCATACCTCCCAACTCCTTTTATTAATGACTCTAGAACCTTCCATTTTTAATGCCTGCTGAAGTCCCTCTTATTAATGCTTTACTTCCTTTATCTAGAACCTCCCACCAGTCATTTCCCCTTATTAACCCTTTATCTGAACTCCCTCTTCTTCCATCAATAGTCTTTGAGTGTGAATGTCTGATTCCATCTCCATTTTGTTGTTTTTGTGGGTTTTCTTGGTTGATTTTCTTTATAAACCCTATATCTAAAAGTATGGTATTTTGACTGTTTTTGTGGGTTTTTTCGGTTGATTTCATCTTCAACTATGTAACGGCCCGGTCTAAGTGACTCGAAAATTCATATGAAAATACGAATTTCGGTTCACTCTTCGGACTATAGAGAAAAATCTCCTCTAGGATCGTCAATGTCCGTCGATAAAGAAATATATTTAAGACAGAAAACAGTGCCAACGCGAAAGAAACAAGTCAGCGGAAGTTCTTACGTACAACTCGAGAGCCTAATGGCCTCTAGATAAACTAAAGAAAATAGACGAAAGCGAAAAGAAACCAACACAATCTCTTGCTACATAATTCGGAGTTATATCTACTCATAATCTTATTACAAAAAGGAAACATAGTCTTGATGATTACGGGTTCTAAGTCGAGTCCTCACTCCAGTCCCCACCTGCAATCAACCTACTAGTCGTCGTGTGACAACACGTAGCAGGTTCCAAAGAACAATCCAGTACACGTCAGAGACTTCATACAATTGTCAAACAGATTGAATGCAAGCAATGTGTTCAACCTAGCATGCATAGGCTCTAATACATTAACTACTAGATAATTCCAACTTATAACGTAGCCCGTCCTGTTCGGGTCGTTCAAGTATAAATCAAAATCCTTTTTGGAGGAATACACTTGAGAGAGCTAATCCCAAGGCAACCACCGACCTAAGACGTTGCCCGTCCTGTGCGGGTCATTAGAGGTAAAGTATGCATACCCCCATGGTGACCGTAATGATTCAAAACTGCCATGGGAACAATAATTGTAATTTATAAAAATATCGTAATCATTTATTCTATTAATGTTTCCAATTAAGAAATGAATATCTCCATATCCAGATCAAAAGTCTCGACATAATTTGCATTTTCATCCATCTTCTTTACTTTAGTAATTCTTCAATACTTCTACTTGAATGACATTGTGCATTGTGTGCTTTGTGTGCATTAATCAACTATTGACAACCTTCTCTCTCTCCCAAATTATTTAACTGTTGTGGTTGTTTTTTTCAGAATTAATGATTAAAATTGGGCTAGATCCTCAAGCTTATGAAATAAAGTTAAAGTAAAATGATAAAGAAAAGAAGATGATGTGGGGAAGATAAAGTAAAGTCTTTATATAGGCTAGTTAGTAGAATTTCATTTTGGTGGGAAACAAAATCATCCTAGCAACATTGTTTTGGTAAGAAAAAAATTTTCCAGAATGTAATGTATTGAAATTTGGGGGGAAATTAAGTCCCCACATGTAGTCATTTAGAAGTATCTTTTTCTTTAAAAAACTCTACTTTTTGTATTTTAACATTACCCAAAAAACTGATTTCTTGAACTCATATAAAAAGGGCAAAATTGAGATTGTGAAGGGAAAAGGAGCCTTCCTTAAATATTGTGCCCGACAGTAATGTTGCTGGTAATACAAAACAGAGGAAGTATTGAATATCTCAAGTAAAATAATGTCATTCTCCATCTTTTTTTTTTTTTTGTTAACATCCAATCTATGTTACTCGAACTCTTCATTTTGCTTCACGTACTCGTATTCGTTTTGTTATATTGTGACTATAATCTCATGTATGTAGCTTAACGTTGTGGAGTGTTTATGCTTGGTATAAGTGCTTGTTTGTTGCTGCATATGTAGACACTCAAGAAGCACTAGATCTGAATGTTGCTGCCCCTCTTCTCGACTTTTGGCTCGACCTGCAGCAGCCCGCTTGACCCACACGAGTAGAATGGCTCGACCCAGTTGACTGGCTTCCAGTCGCTTCACGACATTCTGTTTTATAAAGCTACTACTTCACGGTTTCTTTGGAAACTTTTTCCTCTTATTGTTTAGTATAAATACACTTTTATTCAACATTAAGGGGATGAGTATTACATTGTAATCAAGAGAGAGAAACACAAGTGAGATTGATCTAGATAGAGAGAGTCACAAAATTAGGATTTTTGAGTGAATTGGGGGTTTTTCATTTACTCTTGTAATCTCTATAGTTTTTCATCTCCATTGTTAGAATTGATTAGTGTGTGTAATCAAGAACTAATCAATACAATTGTCTTCATTCATTGGGTGGGTTTTTATAGTGTAATATCAATTTGATATTAGGATTTTCCCACTTTCTAATTATTTGTGTGTTGGATTATTTCTTTACATTTTTGCAATCTTTATCATTCTTCGTATATTAGAATCTCCTTTAAAGAGCATTTGCTCTAACACGATCCTTGATGCTCAAACATTAGTATGGCTCTTAGACGCTTCATTTTAGGTGTAAAATTGAATATTTAGACGTATCCGACACTTGTACACGTATCAGAATCTGATTTCAGTACCCGAGTCCAAGTAACATAGCATCTAATTATCATAGTCAAGGTCAAGGAATCCCCATACTTAAATCTCTGAGTTTGCTACTGATTGAGACAAGTATAGAAAAACGCATATCTTGTATTTAGAATAGACCCAGCATACTTAGTGTGAATTTTTGTAGTAGTAGGGAGTGTATTATTTCTTTAGCTGTGTATTTGATATCATTAGCTAGTACAGACGTTCCTTGACAATGAAATAAAATATACTGGAAACTGTATACATCATTTCATGAATCTTGTACAATTCTTGCAATTCCCAATGGTAAAATACAGCAGTTCACATAGATTATGATGTTATCTATCAAGGATACATTCTTTGGTATGAACATGTTTGAACTTGGATATCGTCGATAGGCAAGGGATCTGTAGGAAACTCACATTCTATGTTGTTATATGGTCCTTGATCGGCTATTGCGTCACAAGGTTTAGGCGTAACACCACTCGAAATCCCAGCAACATCAGTGCACGTCCATTGAATTTTCTTTGGTTTAGCAGCCAATGAAATAGTCACATTAGAAATACAGATTTCAGTGAAAGGATCACCAGAAATTCCTTCTAATCTTGCTGCCATTTTCACATCATCCGCGACCATATCTCTGTAATTGATGTTTTTTATAGTAGGAAGAGCATTAGGATCATATTTATCATCAGGATGAGAACCGTAATTTCCTGTCATCCAAAATGCCCATTTCATGGTGTGCATTGTAAACCCTTTTACATATATGTCCTTCACATATCCTCCTCTTCCTGCTCCTGTCTTGATTCTGACTCCCGATTCTGAATTGATAGCTGTTATGTCCTCTGCCCTGACATCTTGTATTCCACCCGACATCTCACTTCCTAAAGCGATCACTGCACTCGTTGGAGAAATGCATGTCAAACGACGGATTACTAGTTGCTTGGTGGGCATTCCGTAGGAGATACCGTACTCGTCCCATCCACTCTTGACAGCCACACAATCATCTCCAGAAACAATGTAGCAGTCCTCTATTCTGGTGTTCGTGCAGGAATCTGCATAATAGATAAAAGCCAATTACCAAGGGGACATGGTTATTGGATTCCTACATGTCATATGAGTTTCCACCTCTTTGGAATTTCTAATTCTTATGTTTGTAAAACTTTTTGTCAAACAAGCACAACCAATAAGTTATTTCCTAGAAATTTGTAATTCAAAGAGAAAAAACTTTCTAATGAACAACCTGAGTTAACGTGTTGGGTAGAGTATACGCTAGATCGAAAAATGACTTATCCAAGACCGACTCGATGACTCGAATCAAGTATTGACGCCTCTAGTATCACCACAGTCCATAACTATCTTTTTCATTAGAGATTGGGTTATGGTCAATAGATAGTTTTTAGGTAAATTCTATCATCATCATCATACCCAATATCCCGCTCGAAAAAGCAGGGCTTGGGTGAGGGAAGGTGATGGATAATCCATATTTGTACTCCCTTTACAAGGAGAATTAGAGGAAAGAGGTCGATTTTATCCCAAATAGCTTAAACTTTTAGTTAAGTTGATTTCATAACATGGTATTGAAACCCAGTAAGACATCAGGTCACGGATTAATTCAACATGATGGTGAAAAAGAACATGAACATACCTGGGTTAATTCCATCAGTGTTAGGAGAGTTAACAGGAGCACTGATAGTGATGCCTTGTATAAGTATGTTGCTGTCATCAAAATTATTTTGTTCAGATTGAATAATATTTATGCTAATCTAAAATAAAAACAGTAAAAGTAAGCTAACCTGCTGTAAATAGGATGAATATTCCATGAAGGAGAATTAATGAGTGTCAAGTGGGAAATTTGAATACTGTCTGAATACATAAGCTCTATCAAGTAAGGCCTTGTGTGTTTTAACTGTCCATGGTGAAATTTCTGCCACCACATTTCTCCTTGACCATCAATTGTTCCATTTTCTCCTGTTAATGTACCGCATTATTCACCCACATCAATATTTCTCTTGAATGATTTTGACTAATGCTACACGAATCGAAATTCAATTCGATACAGAAACGAAACGAGAATAGAGTACCTGTAATAATGACATCTGTGAGGTTGGAACCAGTAATTAGGCTGGCATATCTACCACCAGGAGCATCCCTTCCTCGACCGTACGACGGCAAGGGCGGGATCAAAGGGAACTCATTCATGTCCTGTTTCAGTAGGAGTCATTCACATTTTAGTATACCGTCATGATCAAAAAAATTAACAGAGTATATAATCAATTTTTGAGTTCAACCATGTACATAAGAAATCGTCAAGTTGAGCCGGACTTATTGTCAATACCAGTTTATAATCGTAAAATACAAGTGCACCCACTTTAATTATAAGTGAAAGAGATATATCTTAAAAACTATATGACTATGGGAGGAAGGGCTCTATCCCAAAACCCCTTATATGAGAACCCCAAAAATAACAATATTCCTAAAATTACTCTAAAACATAAATCCACATCTAAACACAAAAATACTCTTAATATAAACCTAACAAAAAAGTAAATTTTGTTTTGCTTTAATGAAGTATTTGGTTTAATATTTAGCAATCTAAAAATAAGTGAGGTAGATTAGTAATTAACTGGTAAGGTTTCAACTTTCATGATTATGAACATATAAAAAGAGAATGAAATAATTTAAGTGTAGGTTATCAGAGGCATGAAGATTAATATAATTATAAAGCAAAGTGGTCATTTTCAGTAATAAAAATATGGATCACCTAATGCGCAATAAGTAACATATCCAGGTATTCCTAAAAACCATTATAAGTTTCAGCAGTTCCCCAATTCATAGGAAATTAAACTTAATAGAGTAAAACAGTGACAAAACAACCTGACTCATGAATTTGCATAACAATGTAAAATTTATTAGAATCAACTAAATAATATTGTCATGTAGAACATAGAACATAACTTGTTAGTGACATCAAAATCATTCCTTAACGCTAACGCTAATGTTATTGAGTGACTCTCACTTAGACGTAATTTGACTGCTGTTATAGCAATCATATTCTTGTTAGAGATAACAAAATTGTTATTTCCCATATACCCTTAACAAGGGTGAAGCCAAGATTTTGAATTAAAATGTAGTTAAACTATGAAATTTTAAAATCATTTAGACTAAAAGTAACTTAAATAATAGCAAAAATTAAACTCCCTTTGAACCAATTTAGTTGTCCCATTTGCTTGGGCACAGTTATTAAGGATGGTATGGGGTCCATTAAAAAGGGTAAATAGTGAAGGGTAAGTAGTGAAGGGTACTTGGGTAAGTAAAGTATATGGGGGTATATTTGTAATTACGTGTGTAAACTAAGGATATTTAGGTAAAAAAAGATTGACAAAAATAGAAATGTGACAACTAAAATGACTTTGCCAAATAAGGAATTGGGACAACTAAGATATTTTGGAGGCAGTATTTAACTAATGAAGATGAAGCTTCTCTGTATTATCTCTTTTGAAAAAAAAAATTAAGCTTTTTTACTCCACATATTTGCCAAGTTTAAAAAAAAATAAAACAACTTTTAAAATTAAGTTAGCAAAATATAAACACACACTAAAAAAGATAAATGATAAATGTGAAATTATGAAAGATATTAAGTAATGACATTATAATATAAATTTATTAGTGTATAAAAAATAATAGTTTTAAATTAAAAATTTATCCCATAGCCTTAAATTACAAATGTGTTACTCCAAACATTAAATTGTAATAATTTTTATTATATTTTTGCACTTTTTAAACTATATATATATATATAAATATATATATATATATATATATATATATATATATATATATATATATATATATATATATATATATATATATATATATATATATATATATATATATATATATATATCATATCATATTAGTAAGGGGCTAAAGGATCACATTTTCGACAAGAAGAATGGGCATGTAGCTTCGCGCCTTTGCCCATGCCCTTGATAACAAAATATCATTTGTAACTTCAAATAGACGTGCATGTGATTTAATGAGTGTTTTATGTGTTTATTGTGCGACTTGTGACTGCTAAATTAAGTGTGCAATATTTCATTAAAAGTACTCCACATTAATATGTGCACAATGTAAAAAGAAATTATAGGGTGGAGAAATAAACCTGGGAGGCTAAAAGAACAGCATCTTTGTGAAGGAAAAGAGTAAAATGGCTAGTAAGATTAAAACTCCCAGTTAACCATTTTCCAGGAGGAACTAAGAGCATAGCTCCGCCGTCAGATCCATATTGACTGAGATGATCAACGGCTGTCTGAAAAGGCTTAGTATTAGAAGTTGTACCATCACCCACACCACCAAAATCAGTGATCGATGCAGTGTGAGCTCTGCAGTTTATTGCAGAATACTCTCCATAATTTGAAATTCTTGATTTTCTGCCTTCTACTTCTCTTGTATTCATTATTCCCACAAGCACTATTATCATTCCACATAACATTCCAACCATTTTTCTCACCTGAAATACAAAATAATCAAACATATAATTAAAAATATTATATAACTAAAATTTTCAATACATATTTCTTTTGTCTCTTTGAATTTGTATTAATTAATGAGATATTTACATAAAAAAGGACAAAGAAAGGTAGTTGAAAAGTAATCTTTTATTGTATTGGTACCTTAAAGATGGTTAGAGAAGAGGCTTTAACATGCATTTTGGGGATAATGTGGATTGATTTTAAACTCTTTTGAAAGATGATGAATGTGCTTGTGTTTGTTTATGGTATATATATATATATATATAGTACTACCTTCGTCATTGTTAAAATGAATCTAAAATGTATAGTGGAACAAATTGAATTGGAAAATAGAAAGAAAAAAAAATCAATAATAAAAATAAATAGTTAAAATAGAAAAAAATAATAAATTTATAAAAGAGATTGAAAAATAAAAAGTAACACCAATATAAAAAAAAAAGTGCAAAATAAATAAAGAGAAACTAAAATGAAAAAGATAACCGATGGAGTAACAAGAGGAATTGGCAATAGAGGATGGAGTATGGACAATGTGGAGGCGTTATTTTTATCCAAAGGTCCCAAAACATTATGATATGAATAATGACAATGCTCACGGAAGTTACTGTTACTACAAATGGTCACGAGATTAAGGACTTTTCATTTTGTAGACATATATCATAATCAACTAATCATTTCAATATATCCTAATTTTTTAATGGGTTTTCTTAAAAAATTCTCATATGTATGAGTCTTATTATGCTCAAATGAATAAAGAGAGTATTATTTATAAATATATTTTAATTTATAACAAAAAAATTTAGTATTTATTAATAAAATATTTCCTTTGTCCATCTCAATTTAACAACAATTCCTTTGTTTTTGAAAAATAATCTCATTCATAAACTTAATACTTAATATCATCTAAACCACTTATGTTTATTATTCACTTACTAGATAGTCTTCCGTGTAAAATATGGATGCTATAAATATTTTTTGATATAAATAATGATATTATTTTATAACATTAATTCTTACATCATAAACTTAATTATTAAATCTTTATATTTGTTATGATATTATCATTATCAAAGTGAATAAATAATTTATTATACAACAATATTAAAACATACTTATAGTAATTATTGATATTTGAGATAAATAAACCTTAGAAACTCTTCAACTATGATAGATAGGAGGGAGGATTTAGTTCAAAAAGTAACCAAATTAGTTAGCTTATTTATTATATGATAATGTTTATTATCTAAGTTAAAAAAAATTACATATATATTATTTTTTGTTGATGTAAGTAAATATAGTATTTCACTAAATCATTACATATAGTTATAGTCAATCAACAAATATTATATATTTTTATGAGATAATTGTTTCCCTAAATATTAAAGTCAAATATGAAAAATTTCTCGGTCAATAATAGAAAAAAGGCGGAAATTTTTTTTTTTCACTAATTTTCACCATATTGTCCAAATCTTTTAAACTATCTTATATCCATTAGAATTCACAACCACCTAATTTAATATTTTTGTCTCTATGACTAATCATTCATTTTCTTTTTCATCTCGCCATATTTATTGTATCGGGTATCTTTAAATCTTCTTAATAATTTAATATATATGATATATCAAAGCAATTTTATTGTGAAAATATTGAGCTTAAAAGTAAGGCTCTGAAAATTATAATATTTCCATGATTTGGAAGTAGTATAAAATTTAAAGAAAAAAAAAGCTACAATAAATAGCTTATTGAAAAGTCTTCCTGTAACTTTCCTAGTAGACAATCAAAGAAATACATAAATGAATGATTTCAAATAATAAGTTTTCCAAATTTGTAAGACAAGAATTCTTGTCTTGCAAAAGTTGTTTAAGCAACACTTTGTAGTTAACAATTTTGGTTATTGCTGCGTTCAGAATTCAGAGTTGTGCACTCAACTTTAGCTTCTTTGCTCAACTTTTAAAGATTACAAGCTACTCCGTATATTATATTATGAGAGTGATTTAATACTTTTACAATGAACGAATGAAATATGTATCATAATGCATACATAAATAGTTATACTACCGTTGTAATTAAACATGAGATTCTATAATTACAATGAACCCTATAATTGTGCATGCTATGCATGGTTGGGGTTCATTTTTTTTTTTACAGATTGTTTGGGTTCATAACGTATAGGACATTTGACAAAATTTAGCAAAGTCTTCATATAGAACCTTCTACCGCTTCTTGAATATGCATGATAATTATCAATTAAGGCTTAAGCATTACCAATTTTATACTAAATGTAATCAAAATACATAAGATATTATGATTAGATATTTTCTCTTAAATTGGATGCTATAATTAAATCTCGAAAAGGTATATTGAAATTGTCGAGGGACTCTTTGGCGGCTCTTCTTTATGGTATGAGTTGCCGCATTCCTTCCCTCCCTATACCCTAATAATAGTTTCTATGAGCGGGATACACTGAGTATGATGATGATAATGATGATGGTATGCTAAAACTGGTGAACTCGTATATCTTGATAACCATTGAAAGTAGTAGTAATCGAAAATTCTTTAATCATACCATATAATGTTGTTACATCATGCATGTGTGTTATGTTCGTATATTAAATACTATGGTTATCTTTGATGCCTCTTTTGTTGAGAATTTATAATATATGGGATAAAATAAGATTGCATAAATTACTCCTAATGTATTACTCTTAATTTCATTTCTCAAACATCTCACCTTCTCTAGTAAACTCTCACTTTATTGTGCATTACATTTGGGAATATGATGGGATGGGTTAAAAAATAATTACCTTACATTAATTAGTCTTACATGAATTTGTGGGTTAGATTATTATTCATATATTAAAATTTGTGGAACTTATGTCATCACCAATTGTTATATTTCAATTACAAACACTTGAAATAAAACTCATAATTGACAATTTGCATTTCATTAAAAATTGCATTGTAGGTGGAACATTTGGCACAACATGCTTGTAAAATGCTTTAAAATAGTGGCACATGGCACAAAGTGCTTATAAATTAATATATTATATAGTGATGGATCTGTGAAATTAAAAGTATTTTTTCAGTTTCTTAATTTCTTAATAAATGGGAAAAACATTTGCAAATAGAGGGATAATTCTTGAACTTCTATATTTGATATCAAGTCAACTATAGAAAGTTTATTAAGAAACATAAAAGCCTCAATCTAGGGTTCATTAACAAACATAGAATCCACAAAAATTGTGAAAGTAAAATTTATGCAATAAAGTCAATTATTAAAGATATACATTTATATTCATTTGACGTTGTGGAAATTTTTTGTTTTCTTGTTATTTCGATGCAATGGAGATGAGCTACCTAGCTATTAATAATTTGCTTATTAAAAATTTCGATGATAATTAAATAATTGGAGCAAACTTGAAGAAAGCAAAAACAAATATTAGCCATAAAATTAGGGAAGATAAAATAAAGTATACAATGAATTGAGCACTATGTAAAGAGGAGCACACTCAAGAACCACTAATTAATTAATGGTTGCTCCCATGAGGCCATGACTCAAACATCCACCTAAGATATTATATATATGCTCAGTTGAGTGGAATAAGAATCTAAGTTACAACAGTCATTAGCCTGTAAATAGAGTATTTTATATTTTTGCTTGGCCTACTTTAGTAGACACCAAAAATACTAACAACCCGTTCTGGTCAGTGATATTAAACGGTGGTAATGCGAATGGTTTATAGTGTAAATATTAAAAGTTTTATATCATTTCCATAGTAATGAAAATTTGATCACAAAAAAAGTTTTTTTTATTCACAAATTTTCATTACCACCTAATACCACCTCTCCTAATGGTAATGCATTGAAATGAATTTTATGAAGAAAATAAGACGATTGAAGTTGAACAAGCATGACCATAAAGATAGCCAAGAGATTTTTCAACCAAAAATACTAGTATGAGTAAAACATAATGGGCACTATTAGGGCACTAACGAAACAATACTATTTTGTAAGCAGTAAAGTGAATAAGCGGGGGCTAGTTCTGAGCCCATTCTGGATAGCCAACTGTTAAGGGCTCTTAAAAATAAAGGGTCTCAAATATTAAATAGTGTTATTCAGACCCGGTCCTAAGCTACACTTTTATAATTGATTTTTGTGTAAATTTTTTTTATATTTACAGTAATTTTAGCTGTTACATTATATTTTATCTTGAAATATTTTTCTTAAAGTGAAATTTTTTTTCTTTTGATATAATAAAAGGCCCAATTTTAAAAGACATCACAAAAATAAATAGGACCTCTAAAATTTTTGCTCTAATCCTAGAATAAGCATGCATGTACTAACGTAAAATATACCACAAAGATTTAAGGTAATTTTTCTTCACCATTCTATGCTTGTGTTTTTATTATGTGTTTAAAGGATAGAAGAGTTGAAAGTTTAATACATTGATAAAGAAATTTCAATTCGGAATAATAAAAAGGGTGGTGAAATGAAAACTTTATGAGGTTATCTCAATAAAAAAAAACAAGATGAGAAATACAAACAAAAACAATAGAACAATGGCATAATGACTTTATGAGGTATCTTGGAAACCTCCCTCTCAAAAATGGTTTATTTATATAGATTCAACAATACAATATAAATAACTCTCCCTATCTTGAGAACAACCTTTCAAGATCACTAATACTAAAAGAAAAGTAAGAAACTCTTTTGATAAACACCCTCGCTCTCACTTATGTATTTAGCCTTCTCCTAATTTGTGTTGTGATGATTGATTCTATGACTGATGTATCCTTTTATAGAGGAGCAATACATCATTCTGAACTCCCTCATAACTCACCATTAACACACAATTACACCATATAATTAACATTACATTAAACATAGCATTAATAAGGAATTACTCAACCTTTTCAATGCCTTAACATATCAAAAACATACCAGAAATCGCATCCTATGCAGGTGCTCAAACGAGCCACCCCATTGCTCGAACAAGCAACAAGACAAGAAAGCTGACTTTAGCCCACTATATGATCGAACGAACAAGCAACAAGACCAGAATGCTGACTTCATCTCACTATGTGATCGAACGATCAAGGTGAGTGCTCGAACAAGCATAGTGTTCAGCACCTCTCTACTTTTGTTTTCATGTTTCCTTATTTGAGCAACCACTTACCATACTTACCTCGTTCAAGACATGGTCTTGCACCCTTAGTGAAGTCTTATTGTGCCTTGTTCAAGGCCTCTCTTACCTTGTCCAATGCATCTTATATACTCTACATCAAACACTTCATGTAACGCTCCAAACCTCAACACATCACAACTTGACATATTTTCATCACTCTTCTCCAAAGTAAAAGACAAATTATGTTCGATTATATGTTCAAAGTTAACGTCATTATTAAGAGTTTTGGAACTTGCACTAATAGGTGGCGACATTTTTTATGGGAACATCTTGGATTGGAGCATTTGAGTGTGTGAGGAACTAAGCAAAATCGAGTAGAGAATTACACACATGTTTAGAGATTGTAATGGGGCTCAAGCTCCTATCTTGGCTTGATTGTACATCAAGGGAATGCATTAATATGGCGAAGTTTAGGAATTCAAAATCTAGACAATGATATATATACAACAATTTCAACCAAAAATATTTCACGATGAAATACTAGGTGCTAAGAACATAAAAATTACAAAAGATTTAAAAACACTTGAATTGAGCTAAAAGTTGATAGCTTATTAATGCATTAACTATTTTTCTCTATAAGGTGACTTATCCTTCTAAGAATTCAAAAATTTAGATATGGATAGTTGTTCAAGTTTTCCATCCAAGGCCCCTTATAAGGACAACATAATATCCTATAATTCACATAATATCCTATAATTCAACTATTTTTAGGGGCTACCATACAAAAGATAGCCTTGGGAAGGCTTAATTCCATATGGCTAGGCAAGCCAAAAAGGGAAAGGAAATGAGCTAAAAGTTATTCCACCCAAAAGTGAAAAGGCCTAAGTAAAGGAAAGAAAAGGAAATAATGTTTTGTCCCTAATTAGTGAGAGCAAGTTGTTAAAATCGTGATTTTAATTAGAATCGTTCAGAAAGGTAGAATCGAATCGGATCGGAGGATTGTAAGATTCTACAATAAACTTAAATTTGTTATTTAGTCATCTCAAAAGTTTAAATTTATGAATTAAAGTTTCATTCAATTCATTTTTAAGAATGAAATGGAAAAATAATAAATAATTATTTTCAATCTTCATATTTATGAAGAAATCTATTTTTTAAAAATTATGATGTTGGATCGTTGAATTGAAATAAAAATTAATGAAAGATGATACATTAAAAAAAATTAATAAAAACTAAGAATAAATTCATAGAATCGGATCGCTAAATCGTAGGATCGTAGAATCGTGTTATGATTCTACCTCTACAAATTTTGTTGTAATTAGAATCGTAAGATTTTACCAACTTACGATTCTACCTATCATTTAAATCTCTCGCTTGTTTTTGGATCGTAACATCGTAGAATCGTAGATCAAAATCGTGATTTTAATAACCACGAGTGAGACCCAAAGTGAGGGGAGAAGTAGCAAGCCAAGCTAAGGGATTATATAATATTAGTTGCTAATCAGTTGATTGGTCGAGCTCACTTCACAAAAATCTCTTTAAGTCAATCGAACTTGTCCTAATCGGACGAGGAGTGCATGAACGGTTGGGCGGCATTGGTTTCTATTTTTATCTTTTTTCTTTATTTGCACTTGATCAAAAGTTCTTATAGTGGCTTCTTGACACTCTTAAGAGTATGTGTTTTATCTTTCTGATAGTCGAAGTTGATATACACACATTTCAATGTCAATACCTGCAATTGAACGTAAGATGCCTTTTCGACACAAATTCAATTGAAAGCATAGGAAAATAACACAAAAGAAGAACAAACCATAGCCATAATGGGAAAATGCACTAAAAAATACATAACAGAATGAGAGTAGATCAGCTAGCCCATGCATGACCCTCCAAAGACACATTTTAGTCGCACCCGATAATGGCCCAACAAAGCACGATGTTGGACCTCTTGAGTTTTGATGATGACTACACTTTATTTAACAAATATGTTTTTAGAGATTGTGTGCAGGTCGATATCCGGTCGTGATTATGATCGTTGATAGTACCTATGACTTGTTTCATGGAAATGTATGTGTCAAAAGGATCCGAAAGATGTTAGAAGAAGTATATCGCTTGGGATGTAAAATGGAGACAGGAGGTCTACTGTTTCCAAGTTGGATGTTCAAACAAAACTGAAAATTGGAGACAGCGCACTGTTCCTGAACTGGAGTCAGCTTACGTCCACTAAAAATTCTGATTATTATTTTTAGTTGATGTATTAATTAAAGTTAATTTGTTGCATTAATAAATTATTAAAGTTAATTGGCAAAATATTTTCTAAAACATCTAACGTGTGATTTTCTAAATATAAGCCTTTATTTTAGGATCTATGTTTAGTAAATGACTAAATTTAGCTAAGAAGGAACAGCAACTGATTTTAAGGGATCCTTAGCTATTATTAGCTAAAGGTAACCGTCCCTAATATTAGTAATAGGTAACCGTCCCTATTATTAGCTAAAGGCAGCCGTATCTAAATTTAGCTAAAGTAAACCGTGGTTATTATTGGAAAAGGGAACTACAGCTAATTTTAGTATATGGGAACTGCTGCTAAAGGGAACAATATCTATTATTAGTAAATGGGAACAACGGTTATTGTTAGAAAAACCGTGCACTTGAATTGGTCAAGTCTAATGCCTATTTTAGAGACTAACCGTAGGATGACTTGGATTTTAAGATCCAAATTACTCTCCTTATTATTTGGGATAAGGTAGTAGTGGTTGGTTTATTCTTTTTTATTAGGGAAATTGACTCTATATATAGTGAACTCGGTTGTTCTTCAAAACTTGCCTTAGTATGAGCTGTTAAATCATACGTGATTTTGGGAGAATTCTTACAAGAAAATTTTGTTTTAAAAATGCCAATTAATTTATAATATTTTCTAGTGCAACTTATTGATTTTATTTTTAGAGAATTTTTATCCTTTTGTAAGGGATTTTGAGTGATATTTGTAATTAGACTTGGGTGGGTCTAAGGGGGAATTAGATAGCTTTTAGTGAAGCTAGTTTAGAGTTTAGCTTTTAGTGAAGCTAAGTTTGTTGCTTTGAGTGAAGCAATAGTAAAGAGAGATTGGCCTAGTTGATGCGCTTCGAGTGAAGTAAGGTGTTTAATGTAATTGTAACGAGTTGCCTTAAACATAGTGGAGAATTTAGAAATCTCGTGGGGTCGTGGTTTTTCCTTCTAATTAGGCCTAGAAGCTTTCCACGTAAAAATCGTGTTGTCTCTTTCATTATTTCGCTCTAAGTTTAAGCTTTATTTATTTTATTTAATTCCGCAAAAACAGGGCAAAAACGCTTAAACTCGTAACAACAACAATTCACCCCCCTCTTGTTGCTGTTCCCGTCTCTAACTAAGTCTACACATTGGCCTAGTTGATGCGCTTCGAGTGAAGTAAGGTGTTTAATGTAATTGTAACGAGTTGCCTTAAACATAGTGGAGAATTTAGAAATCTCGTGGTGTCGTGGTTTTTCCTTCTAATTAGGCCTAGAAGCTTTCCACGTAAAAATCGTGTTGTCTCTTTCATTATTTCGCTCTAAGTTTAAGCTTTATTTATTTTATTTAATTCCGCAAAAATAGGGCAAAAACGCTTAAACTCGTAACAACAACAATTCACCCCCCTCTTGTTGCTGTTCCCGTCTCTAACTAAGTCTACACCAAAGGTAGACTTCGTGTTGACAACAAATTGTGTACTGCGTACATACATCAAATTGTGTACATAGTCATGGTACAACTGATGTCATGAGAATATTTCCCTTGTTAAGCACGCGATTTGCCCACATTAGTACGAGCCATAACACGAGTTTAGGTCCACTTTTTAAAATGAGATTACAGTGTAGGTTGAGGGGATGGTTAGTTGAAATTCGTTCTCTAAACATTATCTAAAAAGACGATACGTATTCCAAATGAAACAAGGTCCACTTGAATATTATATAATTTGTGTTCCTATTTTCACTATTTTGTACTTAGTATCTTTAATTATTTATTAATAGATAAGGTATTTTTGTATTGAGTCTGTTATTACATATAGGTACTTCATTTTTAGCAAATCTTCAAATTTTAAGTAGTTATTTATTTATTTGTTATAAATAAAAATGATGTATGTTTGGAAATGTTAGATCTTATTTCACTTTTAAACTATTACCCAATCAATATGTTCAATTTTTACTTACAAAACATTTAATTATAGTATAACTAGTATAGAAATTCGTACAATATAATCTTTTTAGTATTGACATATATAAAATTAAATAAGTGAACTGAATGGTGTATAATAAAATACATTAAGCATTAAATAAGTGAATTGAATAGGGTGAAAAACTAAATGTTTTATTTTCTATAAATTAGAGATAGCAGTATGTATTAAATAAAAATTATTTAAGAGTTTTAATGAGATTTATGGGGCAAAGGAAGAGGGAGGCTTTGTCAGAAAGCATTTGGAGAGAATATAGAACCCGTGAGGCTGTGACAGTAGTTAAATCGCGAATTGAGATCATCATCTTTTTGGGGCGTAGCGGCTACCTAATGTTGGTTCCTCACGGGTTTATGTTTAGTGGAGGCCACACTATCCCTTTTTTTCTTTGTTTTGTAATCACAAAATTCACAAGAATAACAAATTTTGTCCATATCCCCACTAATTTTTTTTTTTTTTTTTTTTTGTTTCTTATTTCATTTATAGTATAGTGGACTAATTCTTCACATTCATCCTTGAAGGCTATAATTATTTTTTAAAACTTTCGGTGGATATATGAAGTCATGCGCATGGGGGATCACTATCTAGTGTATGCCCATTATCATGTTCAACTTTACGATCAAGCAAGAGGAAGAAAATCTATTTTTCATTCATGTAATTGTCATATAATCCCAATAATTTCTTAAAAATTAAAAAATATGTCTACGTAGACTAAAAATTAGTTATAGGATTCAGGCTCGTATCTGGCTAGGGACAGGTGCGGGCAAAGACCTAGGGCCTAATATTTCAAAAAATAGATAGTTTTAAATTTAAATATTAAAAAAATAAAAAGACAAAAAATTAGAATGGTAGTAGCATATTACTGGCAAAGAAAATTATTTGTCTGACAAATGCATTAAATTAGATAGAGTTATACGCATCTTTCTCCAAAATCAAATAAAAACTTTTTCATCTCTTATATACGGTTTTATTATCTTCTACCCTAAAACTTTAATAGTATTTAAATGGTGAATTTTTATATTCTTGTTAATTTGAATGCTCTTGATCTGCTTTTTAAAGAAGACAAGAAACTTCTAATTAGGGTTGATTGATTTTTTGTCCCTAAATTATAAAGATATGTTTTTATTATCAAATAATTCATCTTAAGAAAATTCTAAGGTAGGACTTCTAATTTCATTTTATATTCTGATTTTTCTAGTACTGAATTTTTTAACTTTTGATTTATAATGTCATTCACATTATGATTAATCTTATTTTTATAATCATTTGTAATTTTTTTTTTCTGTGTAATTATAGGATATTGTAATATTCTAAATTCATTGAATTATAAAGGAGTACTCGGCATTCAAAAATCAAGTATATTACTTTATGTTTTTATAGTTTTAGTTTCATAATTATACTGATATTATTGTATAATAATATTGCCACGAAAATATTCATCTAGTTGTGAAGACAGAAAAAGAAAAAAAGAAAAAAGAAAACAAACTCAATAAATAATAGAATCACAAAAAGGAGCTTTAGATAAATTTTTTAACAAACATGTAGAGAATTTTAACAGTAATAGATTGAATGAAGAAGATCATGTCCATGATTTGAATGAGCATGAAATTATTTTGAATGATAATAATATTAATTTGAATAATGCAAATGATAATGTATGGCATGAGTCAAATACTAATGTTGATTATGAACGAGTTTCTATTTTAGATATTTATGATCCAATGAATTAATTAGTGTTGTTGATGGTAAAATTAGAGAATTTTGATTGAAAAATGGCTTATTAGAGAATTGAATATCACATTTCCTAAACATAGTCTTGTTAAAAATTTTCATATTCTTATTTTTTTAGAAGGTTTAGCAATGGAGAAACTATCGATACAAAATTTTTTATTGACTCAAAACAAACAGATAAATTTTTTTTTTTTTTTTTTTGTTTTAAATCATTCACTTTTCAAACTTAAAAACGTCTTTAACAAGTGATTGAGCAAATGATTGGAAGCATTTAAATGAAAAACTCAAACAATATGTTATTATGAATTCCTAGAAATAAACAAAAATAAAACATAAAAGAAACAAATGTGTTGATAAAGATTTGCAAAAAGCATTTATGAAGGATCTAAAAGGTGGAGAACAGAAGACAAGTTTTATTAAGGATAATATCCATTGTGAAATATCTTTCAAAAAATAATTGAAATGATCGCTGAATTTGATTTGATTATGCAAGCTCATGTTTGACCCATTATCATATCATGTAGATGTTAAACTTTAGGATCGAGCAAGAGGAACAAAATCTATTTTTCATTCACGTAACTGTCATATACCTATAATTTCTTAAAAAAATATGTCTATGTAGAGTTAAATATAGTGATCAAGCTCGTTGTAGGGTAAAGGCATAAGGTCCAATATTTAATAAATTAGGTAGTTTTTGTCAAGGAACCAATTCAACCAAAAGCTTAAGCTGATGGTTGAGGCCCCAAGATATGTTATATACTCTAACACGCCCCCTCACACGAGACCCCCTCACAAGAACATGAGAGCAGCACAGAGCCGACAAAAGAGTTATGCTGATAATCGTCGAAAGATGTTGCAATTTGAGGTTGGCGACAAGGTTTTCCTAAAGGTTTCACCTACAAGGGGTGTCCAGCGTTTTGGAGTTCGAGGAAAGTTGAGTCCAAAATTTATTAGACCTTTTGAGATCCTAAGGAGAGTCGGGGAAGTTTCTTATGAGTTGGCTTTAACTCCAAGTTTAGCAAAAGTTCATAATGTGTTCCATGTTTCACAGTTGAGGAAGTATGTTCATGATCCGTCTCATGTTCTAGCTCACGAGCCGCTTTTGATTGAGGAGTCTTTGGTGTATGAGGAACGACCAATCAGGATCTTAGATACCCGAGTAAAAGAGTAGAGAAATTCGAGGATTCCATTGATCAAGGTTTTGTGGTCAAACCACGGGGTTGAAGAGGCGACTTGGGAAAAAGAGGTCGACATGAGAAAGCGTTATCCTAACCTTTTTGGTAAGTCCTAGTTTCGGGACGAAACTATCTAAATGGGGAAAGAGTTGTAACAGGCTCAAATTTCTTAATCTTAATCTTCCGATTAATTATTCTGAAATTTCTTTTCGAATTCCTAATCCTGTGGTTATCTAATTCAAATCACCTTTAATTCCTAAACCTTATTCCGATTTTTGTAATTTCTTACAAATATTAAACTTAAAAATATATATATATATATATATATATACATATATATATATATATATATATATATACATATATATATATATATATATATATATATATATATATACATATATATATATATATATATACATATATATAAATATATATATATACATATATATATATATATATATATATATATATATATATATATATATATATACATATATATATATATATATATATATATATACATATATATATATATATATATATATATATATATATATATATATATATATATATATATATATATATATATATATATATATATATATATATATATATATTCTTAAATTTCTTTATAAGCACTAAAATATTATTTTATTATTTTATACTACGAAAAGTAAAATTTTAATATTATATTTACGATTTTATTAAAACGTTACGATTCAATTTCGTTTCCTTAAACTAACTTTACTACTTATCATTTTAACTTTACAACTTTGATTTAATTATTTTATACCTAAAAATTAACTATATTTTTCTTATTAACTTTAAGTATAGTTTTAACTAAAATTTTCTAAGTAAACTATCATATTTTCATAATCAAACCTTAATCATACTTTCCCATTAATCTAAAACATTTCACTAGCATAAACTAGAACAAAAATTTGATGAATCAAAATCCTTTCTACATCAATCAATAATGTTCAATTGTTCATCACTTACACAAGCTAGCACCATTTTCTTACACAAGTTAACCTTCTTCTACACTCCAAACTCTTACACATCCACTTACACACTCCAACTCTTACACATTCACTTACACACTCTAAATCACTTACACAAGTTAACCTTCTTTTCCATACAATCTTATGAACTAAAAAGTTGCCCAAAACCCATTATAAATACCCCTCCTTAGCCATGAGATCACTTGCACCCTTCATCAAATCTTTCTACCATTCTTTCTTATATCTTCACTTCATTAACATCTTACTAACTTTATACCCTTTTTATTTGTTGAAGAATCAAATGAAGATGGAGCTTGATCTTATCACTTCTTAAGCCAATAATCATCAACTTTTGAAAAGTCAAGTATTATCTTTTGGAGCTTGGATATCATTTTCTTTTGGGTAATTGAAGATCTACTTCTTTGAGGCTTGAAACCTTGAAGACTTTCTCTTTTGGAGCTTATTTCTTTGAGTTCTTATTTTCTTATTATTATTCTCTTACTTGGTTTAGCACCACCTTCGGAGGAAAATGGTACACATTTTCTTAACTCTCTCGTTATGTGATATTTATTTATGGTTACTCGATAATATAAAAGCATGATCAATATGATTTTATTTTAGTCATTTAAACTTTACATGGTAATATTAAAGTTATATCCAGTTTAATGATTTTCGTCAAAACAATAATACTTTTGGGACACTCGAAAAAAAATCATATATATGGAAATTTTTGATTAATATGATAATATAGATATATATGAATTTTACTAGTTAAATAAACTTATGTGTTTAAAATGATTCCATATCATCTTGGTGTTTTGATAATTTTTTTTTTGTTGGACTCAAGTAATTATAAAGAATTTTTAATCGGTTTATTGGTAAAATAGTCAAACAAATTTGTTAAAATGCTTAGCGTTGTTTTTCTCGAAAACTCTTTTCATTTAGATTTTGGACCTTTAATAACTTGTCGGATTATGTTTTTGTATAGTTATGATAGATCCGTTTTACTATTTTACTGATTATTTGATAAAATACGTTATTAATATTACTCTTGACTTTTATGATTATTTATGACATAATAATGACTTAGTTTAGCCTCAGGATTCTTAGTATAGCTACAAAAATTTGTTATTTAATTAATATTAAATTATTAGATACTAGTAATTTGTTTCTATTAAAAGGGTAGAATTGTCAAAATTTTGACTAGTAGAAGTTTGACTTATAAGAATGTAAACTATTTTGGTTTAGAGTCTTGTTTGATATTGCATGATATTGATTGTATGACTCTGATAGTAAGGTAACGTCGAACCATGGACCGGCATGTAAAATTCCGGCGTCCGTGTTAGCCGGCACGTAAAATGCGGTGTCAGACAGGGGTCCGAGAAAAACCCATCCTGTGAAGTCTCGAGCATAACAGTATTGAGAGGAGTGACGGCTCCTACCACAGTTAGGGTTTAGGACTACGGTCCTCACCTAACCAGACCCTTACATATATCAGTTGTCATTATTGTTGTGATCTTGTGATGTGCTATGATGGTAAAGCTATGAGGCTTAATTGCACTTGATTAAATAAGCATTAAGGTTACCAAGTATTTAGTAGCAGTAATGAACTTCTACAAGTATTGAGAATATAACTTAATGGCTTAATAAAGGTCAATAATGAGTAATAACCTTCTATATTGTGCTTGATGATTATTTTGTAAGCATGATTTAACTATCGCATCATAAGCTTGTTGAGAAAATTGTACTCGGCTTTATCGCTGACCAATTTAATCGGCTGTCATCCGTATTATGGATGACAGTATTTTGCAGGAAAAATTAGCTCAGGTTTCGATCCAGGCCGCAACTTTAATTATTCTATCGAGGACTTAGCTTCAATGATTTTTACTTGATGACTATATTGTACTTATGTTTTTTTTTATCGTATTTAAGTAAACCTTATTTTATATTTTCTCAGTTGTAAGATATTTTTTACTTATGTTTTGAACGATTTTAGTTTAAATGGTTTTTTAGCAGTTCGACGTTTTACACTTCCGCATTATTTATCTTAAGTATAATTATTAATGTTAATTATGTATCGAAAGTGCCGCTCCTGCTACACGTGGTATCAGAGGTAAAGTTACTCGAATCTTGGAATTTTAGTTCCATGTGAAAGGCTCGATAGCTGACTAAAAAAATAAAAAAATAAAAAAATAAAAAATAAAAAAAAAGAATTTCAAAACAAGTCTTCCTAAAAATTCTATTTGTTTTCTATGTGCTTATATGACTATGTGTAAAATTACGTGCCAGATTAATTAAGTTAATGTGAAAGTCAGTCACATGTTTAAAAAATTTTTTAGGTAAGAAATGGCGTAACTTCATTTGATCACGAAGCTAGAGTTCGAGAGCTAGAAGCACAACTAGCTCGGATGGAAAGGACAAATGAGCGACTGATCACCCTCATGGAGAATCAGGCTCAAGAGGCCAATGACGACGGGAAATACTTTAAGAATATGGCATATCATCGTCCGCCGCAATACGACGGAGAAGCTGATCCTGTTCGCTTCGAGAATTGGCTCGCAGAGATGGAGAAACTTTTAGAGGTCATTAATTGTCCAGCGCACCTAAAAGTAAAGCTGGCTTCCTTCTACCTATCTGGTCCAGCAGAGTTATGGTGGCGTTCTATCAAGGCCACTATGACTGATACCTTTTGGGATGATTTCCTTATAACTCTTAGTCAACAATTCTATCCGCCATCACTCCAACGGAAAAAGGAGAATGAGTTCTTACATCTTCTTCAGGGTCTTATGACCGTGATTGAGTATAGTTGTAAGTTCAATGAGCTATCTCGATTTGCTTCTGACATTGTAAGCAAAGAAAGTGTTCGTGCATCCCGCTTCTTTGAGGGTCTTAATCTTAAGATCCAAAAGGGGATTGGGAATTATTCTGACTTCCGAGATCTTTACGACCGAGCGCTTGAGTATGAGAGGATCGTTGACAAGGAGGACAACACCAACAAAAGAAAATTTGGTGGAGGCAACAACAACAGGAACAAGAGGCCAACCAATTGGGATCGCAAGCCGTTCCAACCAACAACTTCAACAAGAGTCACAGTTTGGAAGTGTCGCTTATGTGGTAAGGATCACCGAGGTCGTTGATGCACTGGGAATATCATCTGCTTCAAATGCAAAAAGGAGGGTCATGTTTCCACTAACTGCCGAGAAGGGATCCAGTTGGGAGCTAGTAGTACTGGTAATTATGGAGCTCCTAGTTCTTCGGGAAATGTTCAGAGTATTGCAGCTAGGAGGACTGCCGGTTTGCACGCTATTAGCAACCATGTAGACCATCTTCATCAGGCGTTTGAGGGTAAGGTCATTTATGGTCACTTTGTCGTAGGTGACTCTTTGGCTCATATTCTTTTTGATTCAGGAAATGACCGATCTTTTATCTCTTCTTCTTTCCTTCATAAATCCTCTATCTCTCTTGAACCTCAAAAATTTAATCTCCAAATTCTATTACCTGACGGTTCACCATTCCTATGTGACCGTATCTTTCCTAATTTCCCTCTTAAGATTTCGGACAACCATCTACCTGCCGATTTAATAGTGTTTGAGTTGGGTACATATGATATTATTTTGGGGATGGACTGGTTGGGACGTCATCATGCGGAGATTTTGTGTAAAGAGAAGATCGTTCGGGTTAAGGCTCCAGGTGGAGAATGTTTGATTAGGAAGAATTCTGTGTTTCCCATTCAAACCATTTCTGCAGCTCAAGCCATTGAGATGATTAAACATGGAGATAAGGAATATTTGTGTTTTATTGCTAGTAGTGAGGAGAAAATCAAGTTAAGTCTTGAGGAAACCCCAATTGTTTGTGATTACCCTGATGTTTTCCCTGAGGATCTACCTGGTTTACCTCCAAGGAGAGAGGTTGACTTTCATATAGATCTAATTCCTGATGCTACCCCTATCTCTAGGACTCCGTATCGTTTTGCTCCAGCTGAGTTAGCCGAATTGAAAAAGCAATTAGATGAGTTATTGGAGAATGGTTTTTTCCGACCTAGTATGTCACCCTGGGGAGCCCCTATTCTGTTTGTGAAGAAGAAGGATGGAACGATGAGATTGTGTATTGATTATAGGGAGATTAATAAGATCACCATTAAGAACCGTTACCCTTTGCCCAGGATAGATGATTTGTTTGATCAGCTAAGAGGCGCTCAGGTGTTCTCGAAGATTGATTTAAGGTCTGGATATCATCAATTGAGGATAGCCAAGGAGGATGTTTCTAAAACAACATTTCGGACCCGATATGGACATTATGAGTTTTTGGTGATGCCATTTGGGTTAACAAATGCACCTGCAGAATTTATGGATTTGATGCAGAGGTATCTTCGTCCTTATTTGGATAAATTCGTGGTTGTTTTTATCGATGATATTTTGGTATATTCAAGGAGTAGGGAAGAACATGAAGAACACTTGAGAATGATTCTAGAGCTTTTGAGAAAAGAGAAATTGTATGGGAAGTTTAGTAAGTGTGAGTTTTGGCTTGAGGAAATTTCTTTTCTAGGTCATATGGTGTCTAAGGGTGGAATTTCTGTAGATCCTGAGAAGATTAAAGCAATAACGGACTGGCCGATTCCTAGAAATGTGACTGAAGTTCGGAGCTTTTTAGGATTAGCTGGGTACTATAGGAAATATGTTGAAAACTTTTCTAAGGTTGCTCGTCCCATGTTTAAGCTGTTGAAGAAAGGGATACGATTTTAGTGGAATGAGAGGCACACAATTGCTTTCAAGGAATTAAAGAAAAGACTTACTACCGCCCCTGTTTTAGCAATGTCTGATTGTAACAAGCCATTCAAGGTCTATTGTGATGCTTCATTCGAAGGTTTAGGTGTTGTACTTATGCAAGAAGGAAAGGTCATAGCTTATGCATCGAGGCAGTTAAGGCCACATGAGGTGAATTACCCCGTGCATGACATTGAACTTGCTGTAGTGATCTTTGCTTTGAAGTTGTGGAGACATTATTTGTATGGGTTACCGTGTAAGATCTACACTGATCATCAAAATTTGAGGTATGTCTTCAACCAAAAAGAATTGAACATGCGCCAAAGGCGGTGGCTTGAGGTTATTAAGGATTATGATCTTGAAATTGTGTACCACCCTGGAAAAGCGAATAAGGTAGCTGATGCCTTGAGTAGGAGACCGAGAGTGTCTGTGAATGCCATTATGTCTGTACCATGGGAGTTGTATCGTGAGATGCAGAGTTTGGGATTAGAGATTTGTAGTACACGAGGTTGGTCAGTATTTGGGAGCAATGACTATACAACCCACTTTGTTTGATCGTATAATTGAGGCACAACTTGAGGATCCAGAGATTGTTGAGTTGATCCATAGAGTTGAGAAAAATGAGACTGATGCTTTTGAGTTAGGAGAAAGAGGAGAGTTGAGGATGAACGGTAGATTGTGTGTTCCAAATCAATTTGAATTGAAGAATGAGATTCTGAAGGACGGTCATCAAAGTTTATTTCATTTGCATCCAGGTCGAGATAAGAAGATTGAGGAGATAAGAGAGATATTTTGGTGGAAAGGTCTAAGGAAAGATGTCTCTGATTTTGTGTCTAAGTGCCTAGTCTGCCAGAGGGTAAAGTTCGAGAGACAAAAGAGTTCAGGGTTGCTTCAACCGTTGCCTGTCCCAGCTTGGAAGTAGGACTCAAATTCTATGGACTTTGTGGTAGGGCTGCCAAGGACCCAGCGAGGGAATGATGTTATTTGGGTCATTGTTGATAGATTGACCAAGGTCGCTAGATTTGTGCCAATGAAGAATACTTGGGGGGCCAAGCAATTAGCAGATGCCTATGTCCGAGAGATTGTCAGACTTCATGGTGTTCCGAGGACTATTGTTTCGGATAGGGATCCGAAGTTTTTATCGAGGTTTTGGGAAAAGTTGCAGGAAGCTTTTGGCAGTAAGTTGTGCTTGAGTACTGCTTTTCATCCTGCGACTGATGGTCAGACTGAGAGAACTATTCAGACTTTAGAGGATCTTTTGAGATATTGTGTGTTGGACTTTGAGGGTTCTTGGGAAGATAAATTACCGATGGTGGAGTTCGCCTACAACAACAGTTTCCAATCTAGTATTAGGATGGCACCGAATGAAGCTCTTTATGGAAGGAAGTGTCGAGTACCTTTGTGTTGGGATTTGATGGATAGGACCATTCCCGAAGGTCCAGATGTGATTAAGGAATCCATTGATGCTCTGAAGATTGTTCAACAGAACATGAGAGCAGCACAGTGCCAACAAAAGAGTTATGCTAATAATCGTCGAAAGATGTTGCAATTTGAGGTTGGCGACAAGGTTTTCCTAAAGGTTTCACCTACAAGGGGTGTCCAGCGTTTTGGAGTTCGAGGAAAGTTGAGTCCAAAATTTATTGGACCTTTTGAGATCCTAAGGAGAGTCGGGGAAGTTTCTTATGAGTTGGCTTTAACTCCAAGTTTAGCAAAAGTTCATAATGTGTTCCATGTTTCACAGTTGAGGAAGTATGTTCATGATCCGTCTCATGTTCTAGCTCACGAACCGCTTTTGATTGAGGAGTCTTTGGTGTATGAGGAACGACCAATCAGGATCTTAGATACCCGAGTAAAAGAGTTGATGTAACACCCCGATATTTTTCCGATATATTAAATGATTTGCTAGTAATATTATTATTATTATTATTATTATTATTATTATTATTATTATTATTATTATTATTATTATTATTATTATTATTATTATTATTATTCTTTTTAGAAAAATATATTTCTTTTTATTATTTATTTTGTTAGTAGGTTAAATCATGAGACTTCAACTTTTAAGGCAATTAAAACCATTTTAAGTCCAAACCTTTTTCCTAATCTATCTTTAATTTAAAAAAAAATAAAAATAAAAAAAAATAAAAGTGGGAAGGTGATTGGATTTGGCCGGCCATATGGAGCAACATTAGGAGATTTGTAACTTCTTAAGAATATGGAAAGATTAAGGAGTAATTGCCTTCCATAAGTATTGCCTTAATTTTCCTTAATTTCTTTATTTCCTTAATCTTCTAATTTCCTTACATCTTTTCATTCCAAACCATTTGCAAGTAAGAGAAACACTCCCAAAACCCTCAAATTCCCACGCCTAATCCTCCATTGATTCATCAATTTTGGTGTTTTGTTCTTGAGGAATTGTGAGTAATCCTTAATCTAGTTTTTATTTTTAAATTTTAATTTAAATTTCTATGATTTTTATGTGTGTTATTTTATAGTTTATGATTTGTTCATGATTTAAAAATTCATGTGTGAAAGTATGATGTATTTTCTATCTAAATTGATGTATGTTTTTTTAGGGTTTTGGATATGTTTACATATGTGTGAAGAAATTGTTTGATGGATGATTGAAAATATATATATATATATAAATGGATGTTCATAGAAAAAAAAAATGTATGTGGTGTTAGGAATTTATTTATTTATTTTTATTGATTAGTAGAAGGAATTTATAATGTTGGTAAAAAAAAATATACATGTAAATATGTGATGTGTATGTGTATATACAATTGTGTAAAAAGAATTATAAAAAAATAATAATAATTCATTAAAATTTATTTTTATGTAAATTTTGTTGTTTAGATTTAATAAGAAATAAAGCATTGATATTTATATTTTTGTGATAAAAAAATGGAATGACAAAATCCCGTAGGTTTTGAAAATGGTGAAAAAAATGTGTTTTTGGAACATTTTTTGGCTTTGAAATTAAGTTAAAAATACTTATACTATGTTATAAATTATGAATTGGTACCCGGGGGTTTTGACGCCTTCCGGACGCAACGGTGAAGTCGGATTTTTAATTTGACAGTTTTAAGTTGAGTTTCTAGACAGATTGTATAGGCTGTCCTGTTTTGTGTATTTACCATGTTATAGTATGTGATGGATGTTCATGTTGTGTGTAGTATTCTAGGTATGGATGTGATTGTATATGTGTGTTATGGATGATTTTAGGAAAATGTGTATGTGTGCTTATTTCCCGAATACGATTGAACCTTTAGGAAGTCGATTCGTGACCGGAAATTGATTAAGACGCTTGTGAGTTGGTTATCTTGCTTAAGGTATGTACACGCAGCGAAGTTCGCATTAGTCCGATGTAACATATAATAATGGTATACAAAAGTAAAGTATGGATATATAGTACGAATAATGTTATCTTACGAATAAATAATTTTGATACATTGTTTTGATAAGCAGAGGTAGTATGACCTCACTAACCTTAAAGTGGACGTAGTATGACGTCAATTGGGGGAAATGAATTACTCGCGGTATATGGGGGCATTATGTGCCACCGCGGGGGTATGGATACTTAACCCCTAGGCACCGAAGTAAGGCGAGTGTCTATGGTAGAGACTTGCTTAGGGGTTAGCTCCCCCTAATGTATTGTCTCACTTATGGAGTTTGGAGTGTACCGGCAGTATGGCTGGTTAGTACAACAGTATGGCTGACTAATCTTTACATGAAAATAATTATTCTTAATAAGCATGATCGAAGCGTACGGTGTTGTGAATTGTCAGCTATTAAATTAAAACTTTCTCTTGTGTTATTATTTATTTGGTATGCGACGTTTGCTGACGTGTACTTTTGGTCTTAACGACCCTGCGATGATGTTGTTTCTTATCTGGGCAATGACTAGCAGTAAGTTAAGTTGCAGGTCTGGGGAGTGAGGATTGACCCTCGAAGAAATAAATCTTTAGAATATAGAAGTTTGATAAGAAATAAATGATTAGAATTTCTAGTTAAGTTTGAAGAACGTTTGGTTTTTATGAGGCGATTTTCGTTCTCAAGTTGTAATAAGTAGATTTAACTTTTCGTTCTTATCCGCTGCTAAGAATTTCTTATTATCTAATAGTTCTTAATAACGCTAATAGAACTCGATCCGCACGTTTTCCTTAACTTCAAACCCGTTTTAAAATTTTTCTAACATCCCGGTTTGACTCGGATTATAGTTGTCTCGTTTATAAAAGGTCATCTTCTCTTTTCGTACGACCCGAGTTATTCCGAGATGTTACAACTGGTATCAGAACGGGAGTTTTATTTAGTGTTATTTATCTGTATCAATAGACTAACGTAGAAAAAAAAAATTTTGATTGACGAGAGAAAAGGGGTAGACATTAAGGGGATATGATGTGTTGTGCTTGGTGTCTTTAAGCATGATGTCATGGATAATTTTGATGTGTGCATGATAGAATTTCTGTGTTTATATTTCTGATGCTCTGAATTATCTTATCTCAGGAATTAATTGCCTTGTTTTCTTTCTTTGTGAGTTAGGAAGTTCGATTATTACTTTCTTTCATGGATAAAGGGAAAAGACCGGTCGAGGAGGGAATTAATACCCGAGAGGAACCCTGGAGAGCTTTAGTTAATGCCCCAGCCTGGGCAGAAATAGAGGCTCTGGGAATTTGGGATAGAAAAGAGGGGGAAAGTGATTTGGATTACACCCGACGAATGAAAATGATCTACAAAAAGTCCAAACTAATGTATGAAAGAATAATGGAAGAGGAGATGATTGCACTGAAAGAGAGGAGTGACCAGTTTCACCTAGAGCTTGACAGAAGGGTAAGAGCAGTGCAAACTGAGGGTCGGGACGGAGTTGACGTTCCAGAGTCTAGTAGGGCAAGGAGAGATAGTAATGAGGAGGATGTTCCCGTAGTAAACCCAAACTCAGTGCCATTTATAATCTTCGACGAGTTGGATTTCGAGAAGGATCCCGAGGAGGATCCAGAAGGGGACCCGGAGGAGGACCCCGATGAGGACCCAGAAGAAGAATTTGAGGAGGATTTCAAAGAAAATTCTGATGAGGAGCAGGGAGAATATATGGAGGAGGATTCCTTAGGAGTGGTAGAAGAGCCTGATGAGGATAACTTAGGGGATGGATATAATGCTGAAGAGGAGGGGGAACTAGTTGATAGAGATGGAATTTTGAGTGATAATGATAGCGGAGTAGTTATTCTAGGGGGTTGGCCGGTGAGGCGAGAGGATCTCATGAGTGAGGAAGAAAGTGAGATAATGATGTGGGAGGAGGACCCACCTGAGCCAATAATTGTAGAGCTTTCTGATTCCGCAGCGCGACTTACTATGAGTGATTCCTTATCTGTAGGAACCCTTTCTGTTTCCGATAGCGCGTCTAGCGATGACTCTGGTGATGCTGATTTTGACCCTGATCAATACATGGAGGATCAGGACCGTCTGGATGCATCGCCTTTATTTGCCTGATTGTTTTTACTTTATTTGATTATGCATGTGTACGAGTTCATATGTCTAGTTCCATAGTAGAATAAATTGTGAACTATTCTGTTGGTTAAGTGAATTGGTTGGTTATCTCGGACTTTTGTAGTATTTGAACAATGATTATGTGGGAATTTATACCCAAGTATTCTTTTTAGATTGGAACTATATGATATTATTGTTTTGAATTTGAATTTCGTTTTAAAAGTCTAAACATTAGTAAGTAGAATCGATTCAGTATTGTATTTATGGAAAAAAAAATGAATAGATTTGATTATAGACTCATTGTTCAACCTTTTTACCTTTAGGGCTACTACCTTGTTTATTTTAGAACAATAATAGAATGATTTTTTTTTTCTTAACCACAAACGCTGTAGAAATGTATTTACATACCTTGTTTAACCTAATGCAGTATACCTGCCATCATGCCACCCTTTTTGAAAAGGTCCGTGCCAAGAGGAAACTCTGATCGCGTGCTTCGAAACCTAGTTAAGGCCCTAGCTGGCGCAATAAATTCGAGACCAAAATCCTTGGAGGAAAAGGCTTCGTCAATTAGTAAGAGAATAGCCCAGAGTAAACCCTCGACTTATAGTGGGAAAGGTGAACCTTCTATGTTGGAAAACTGGCTGAGAGAATTTGACAAGCTTTTTAGTGTGGTGAGATGTCCTGCTGAGCTTATGGTTGACCAAGACGCGTTTTTCCTAGTGGAAGACACTGACTATTAGTGGACGCATAGTAAGATGAGGTTGATATCAGAAAACGACGGTGACTTAAGCTGGGAAGGATTTAAGGGGGCGTTAAGGGACCAATTCTATCCGCCTCATGTTAGGAAGGACAAATCAAATGAGTTTGCTAGGTTTGAAATGGGAAACCTAACGGTAGATGAATATTATCAGAAATTTATGGAATACTTGAAGTTTTGCCCTGAGGATGTCCCAACTGAGGGAAAGAAAATACAGCGTTTTGAGTTAGGTCTATCGTATGAGATCCAAAAACACATTGAGACTGATAGATATGATACGTTAGACCAGCTATACAAGAGAGCTGCGCAAATTGGAAATGTTATCAGGAAGGAAAAAGAGAAGTTGGGCCATAGCGGGGAAAAGAGAAAAGAACCCGTGTATCAGAATGATACGAATGCGAGTAATCGTAAGTGCAAAATCAATTTATAAAGCACAAACCGTTTGGGGGCTTCCAGGAGAAAGGTTTCCATTCTGGTCAAAACAGCAAGAATGGGGGAAATTCGAGACTAGAGGCTAGAATGCAGAAGCCTTTGTATGATCGCAATGGGAAGGAAAGAATCTTCAACTGTAGGAGATGCCAAAAGAACCACCCAGGAAGGGACTGTCGGGGTGCGTTAGTGGACTTTTCTTACTGTGGTAAGCCGGGCCATAGAATGTACGAGTGTTATACTCGCATAGGACAACAAGAGTTGCAAGGGGGAAATCATAGAGGTTTCCAACAACAAAGACTCACTAACGGACGGAGTAGTAATGAAGCTGGTAGGGGGAATCACAATGGTGGAAGTTTTGGCCGAAACTTGGGAGGTGCCTCAAACCTTAGGTTTCCGGGAAATCACTCCGGTGTTCAGCAACGACCGGGAAATGGTAGAAACGAGAATTTCTTTTCAAGCCAACGTGGTAATCAAGGAGGTGTTACTACTTCTACCCAGAACGACGGCAGGCTTTCGGCAGTTAACTCGAGGGAGGCAGCGCAGGCGTCGGATGTGGTCATAGGTACGTTCTGTATTAATACAAAATCCGTTAAAGTACTTTTTGATTCTGGTGCATTGTGCTCGTTTGTTTCAAAGTCTAGAGTTAAGGATTTAGAATTGGAGAACCCCGAGGAAACATCTTTTTCAGTCTCTACTCATTCTGGAGAGACTTTTCATTGTAATACGTTGTTCCGTGAAGTGCCGGTTAAGATAGGGAAAGTAAAATTTCCAAGCGATTTATTTTCTCTAGAAATGGATGATTTAAATGTAATACTTGGGATGGATTGGCTAAGTATATACAAAGCGATAATAGATTGTGAAGAACAGTCAGTGACCTTAAGTGGACCTAGGGGGGAGAAGGTTAAATATAGGAGTCTTCCTAAGGGACCGAGGATAAAAATTGTATCGTCATTGAAGGTCAGGAAGTTAATCAAGCAAGGGCAACCGTGGTTTCTGTGTAGTATAAGTAAAGTAGAGGAGCGGGAGTTGCAGCTTGAGAACATTCTAGTAGTCTGTGATTTTAGAGATGTTTTTCCAGAAGAACTTCCTGGTATGCCGCCAAGAAGGGATGTGGATTTCTCGATTGATTTAATCCCTGGGACAGGGCCAATTTCAAAAGCTCCTTACCGAATGGCCCCAAAGGAGATGGAAGAATTGAAAGTCCAATTGGAGGAGTTGTTAGAGAAGGGTTATATAAGACCCAGTGTGTCGCCTTGGGGAGCCCCAGTGTTGTTTGTAAGGAAAAAGGACGGAACGATGCGTCTCTGTATTGATTACAGAGAACTTAATAAGATCACTGTTAAGAATAAGTACCCATTACCACGGATCGATGATCTTTTTGATCAGTTGCAAGGGGCAGGAGTCTTTTCCAAGATTGATCTGCGGTCAGGGTATCATCAGTTACGTATCAAGGAGGAGGATATTAGTAAATCAGCTTTTAGAACCAGATACGGACACTTCGAATTTACCGTGATGCCTTTTGGGTTGACCAACGCACCTGCAGCTTTTATGGGGTTGATGAATCGGGTTTTTAACGCGTACCTCGATAAGTGTGTGGTGGTGTTTATTGATGATATTTTGGTATATTCCAAGACCAAGAAGAACATCGAGAGCATTTAAGGATAGTCTTGCAGATTCTGCGAGAGAATCAGTTGTATGCTACGTTTTCGAAGTGTGAATTTTGGTTAGAGCAAGTGGCTTTTCTGGGTCACATTGTTTCTAAGGAAGGAATTTCCGTTGATCCAGCAAAAGTAGCAGCTGTTCGAGATTGGTCTACACCTCGGGATGTTACAGATATCCGAAGTTTCTTGGGATTAGCAGGATACTATCGTCGTTTTGTGAAGGACTTTTCTCGCATCGCTCGTCCACTGACAGCCTTGATGAAGAAGGAAAAGAAGTTCGAATGGACAGAAGAGTGCGAGAGGGCATTTCAGTTGTTGAAGGAGAAGTTAACTACAGCCCCTGTGTTGACCTTACCCGATCCATCTTTGGAATACTCCGTCTACAATGACGCTTCTGAACATGGATTAGGTTGTGTTTTAATGCAAGATAGGAAAGTGGTGGCGTATGCTTCACGTCAACTAAGGACTCATGAGGTGAATTATCCAACACATGACTTGGAGTTAGCGGCTGTGGTTTTCGCATTGAAAATCTGGCGACATTATCTTTATGGTGTCAAATGCAAGGTCTTTACGGATCATAAAAGCTTGCAATTTTTATTCACTCAATTCGAGTTGAATCTGCGCCAACGACGTTGGTTAGAACTTATAAGTGATTATGATTTGGAGATTTCATATCACGAAGGCCGTGCGAATGTAGTCGCTGATGCTTTGAGCAGAAAATCGAGGCATTCAGTCTCAGCGTTAATAACCTCTGAGGAGTTGTGTAAGGAGTTTGGGAGAATGAACTTGGAGATAATCCAAGAAGGGGAATTGGAAGCCAAGTTGAGTGCCTTGTCTATTCAACCTACCTTTTTCGAAGAGATTAGGGCTAAGCAACTGGAAGACCCAAAGTTCATTAAACTTTGGGAGCAGATCAGTGAAGGGAAAGCTGAAGGTTTTACAATTCATGAGGATGGTAGTCTTCGTTTTAAAGGACGGTGGTGTGTGCCGGATGGGTGTGACTCCTTGAAAGAAAAATTATTGAACGAAGCTCATTATTCTAGATACTCGGTTCATCCTAGTGGGGATAAGATGTATCAAGATTTAAAATGCATGTTTTGGTGGTCTGTTATGAAAAAGAATATTGTTGATTTTGTTTCCAAGTGTTTAACGTGTCAAAAGGTTAAGAGTGAACATCGAAGACCAGCTGGGTTACTGCAACCTCTAGAAGTCCCGGTATGGAAGTGGGATGACATATCTATGGATTTCGTGTTAGGGTTGCCACGAACTAAGGCTGGTAATGATACTCTTTGGGTTATTGTGGATAGGCTTACTAAGTCTGCAAGGTTTATTCCGATGAACTGTAAGTGGGATATGGAACAACTTGCTCGTGCCTATATTAGATACGCTGTTCGATATCACGGAATACCTCGTACTATTGTCTCCGATCGTGATACTCGATACTTGTCACATTTTTGGAAGTCATTACAACAGGCTTTGGGAACCACTCTTCTTCATAGCACGTCTTTTCACCCTATGACGGATGGTCAGACTGAACGTGTCAATCAGATACTAGAAGACATGTTGAGAGCAATAGCCATGGAATGGCAAGGTTCATGGGATGAACATTTGGATTTAGTAGAATTCTCTTATAATAACAGTTATCAGGCAACGATTCAAATGGCTCCGTTTGAAGCACTTTATGGTAGTAAGTGTCGTAGTCCTGTATGTTGGGATGATTTTACTGAATCTGTCACCTTAGGACCTGATATGCTTTTGCAAATGACTGAGAAAGTAAAGTTAATTCGCGATAAAATGAAGGCAGCCCAGAATAGACAAAAATCGTACGCCGATCTCCGACGTCGGCCTGATGAGTACGAAGTGGGCGACAAAGTTCTACTCCGTGTGTCTCCGATGAGAGGTGTGGTTCGTTTTGGTGCTCGTGGGAAGTTAAGCCCGCGTTTCATTGGTCCCTATGATATTGTGGAGCGGATTGGGAAGTTAGCTTACCTGTTAGCGTTACCTAATGCGCTGGGTAGGGTTCATGACGTTTTTCATATCTCCCAGTTAAAACGTTATGTTGCGGCTTCTACGCATGTCTTAGACCCGGAACCGTTAGAACTTGATGAAAGCCTCACCTATGAAGAGCAACCTGTTCAGATTTTAGATAGAAAGGTTCGCAGTACTCGGCGAAAAGATGTTGCAATGGTTAAGGTTCTATGGTCAAATCATCGGTCACAAGAGGCAACTTGGGAAACAGAAGCTTCAATGCGGGAGAAGTATCCGTATCTTTTTCCTCAGGTTAGTAAGTTACGGGGACGTAACTTTTTAAGGGGGTAGGAAGCGGTAGAATTTTGCACGCTTTGAGGTTTATTTTGATCTATTTCTTTTGTTGTGTGCTTGTTTTGTCGTTTTTAAGTGTGTGATTGTTGTGTGTTTTGTGTTTGATTGTTGTGTGTTTGTGTTTGTAGGTTGAGGTTTTGGGGTCAAAACCTTTTTAAGGGGGGTAGTTTGTAACACCCCGATATTTTTCCGATATATTAAATGATTTGCTAGTAATATTATTATTATTATTATTATTCTTTTTAGAAAAATATATTTCTTTTTATTATTTATTTTGTTAGTAGGTTAAATCATGAGACTTCAACTTTTAAGGCAATTAAAACCATTTTAAGTCCAAACATTTTTCCTAATCTATCTTTAATTTAAAAAAAAATAAATAAAAAAAAATAAAAGTGGGAAGGTGATTGGATTTGGCCGGCCATATGGAGCAACATTAGGAGATTTGTAACTTCTTAAGAATATGGAAAGATTAAGGAGTAATTGCCTTCCATAAGTATTGCCTTAATTTTCCTTAATTTCTTTATTTCCTTAATCTCCTAATTTCCTTACATCTTTTCATTCCAAACCATTTGCAAGTAAGAGAAACACTCCCAAAACCCTCAAATTCCCACGCCTAATCCTCCATTGATTCATCAATTTTGGTGTTTTGTTCTTGAGCAATTGTGAGTAATCCTTAATCTAGTTTTTATTTTTAAATTTTAATTTAAATTTCTATGATTTTTATGTGTGTTATTTTATAGTTTATGATTTGTTCATGATTTAAAAATTCATGTGTGAAAGTATGATGTATTTTCTATTTAAATTGATGTATGTTTTTTTTAGGGTTTTGGATATGTTTACATATGTGTGAAGAAATTGTTTGATGGATGATTGAAAATATATATATATAAAAATGGATGTTCATACAAAAAAAAATGTACGTGGTGTTAGGAATTTATTTATTTATTTTTATTGATTAGTAGAAGGAATTTATAATGTTGGTAAAAAAAATATACATGTAAATATGTGATGTGTATGTGTATATACAATTGTGTAAAAAGAATTATAAAAAAATAATAATAATTCATTAAAATTTATTTTTATGTAAATTTTGTTGTTTAGATTTAATAGGAAATAAAGCATTGATATTTATATTTTTGTGATAAAAAAAATGGAATGACAAAATCCCGTAGGTTTTGAAAATGGTGAAAAAAATGTGTTTTTGGAACATTTTTTGGCTTTGAAATTAAGTTAAAAATACTTATACTATGTTATAAATTATGAATTGGTACCCGGGGGTTTTGACGCCTTCTGGACGCAACGGTGAAGTCGGATTTTTAATTTGACAGTTTTAAGTTGAGTTTCTGGACAGATTGTATAGGTTGTCCTGTTTTGTGTATTTACCATGTTATAGTATGTGATGGATGTTCATGTTGTGTGTAGTATTCTAGGTATGGATATGATTGTATATGTGTGTTATGGATGATTTGAGGAAAATGTGTATGTGTGCTTATTTCCCGAATACGATGGAACCTTGTAGGAAGTCGATTCGTGACCGGGAATTGATTAAGACGCTTGTGAGTTGGTTATCTTGCTTAAGGTATGTACACGCAGCGAAGTTCGCATTAGTCCGATGTATCATATAATAATGGTATACAAAAGTAAAGTATGGATATATAGTACGAATAATGTTATCTTACGAATAAATAATTTTGATACATTGTTTTGATAAGCAGAGGTAGTATGACCTCACTAACCTTAAAGTGGACGTAGTATGACGTCAATTGGGGGAAATGAATTACTCGCGGTATATGGGGGCATTATGAGCCACCGCGGGGGTATGCATACTTAACCATAGGCACCGAAGTAAAGCGAGTGTCTATGGTAGAGACTTGCTTAGGGGTTAGCTCCCCTTAATGTATTGTCTCACTTATGGAGTTTGGAGTGTACCGGCAGTATGGCTGGATAGTACAGCAGTATGGCTGACTATTCTTTACATGAAAATAATTATTCTTAATAAGCATGATCGAAGCGCACGGTGCTGTGAATTGTCAGCTATTAAATTAAAACTTTCTCTTGTGTTATTATTTATTTGGTATGCGACGTTTGCTGACGTGTACTTTTGGTCTTAACGACCCTGCGATGATGTTGTTTCCTATCTGGGCAATGACTAGCAGTAAGTTAAGTTGCTGGTCTGGGGAGTGAGGATTGACCCTCGAAGAAATAAATCTTTAGAATATAGAAGTTTGATAAGAAATAAATCATTAGAATTTCTAGTTAAGTTTGAAGAACGTTTGGTTTTTATGAGGCGATTTTCGTTCTCAAGTTATAATAAGTAGATTTAACTTTTCGATCTTATCCGCTGCTAAGAATTTCTTATTATCTAGTAGTTATTAATAACGCTAATAGAACTCGATCCGCACGTTTTCCTTAACTTCAAACCCGTTTTAAAATTTTTCTAACATCCCGGTTTCACTCGGATTATAGTTGTCTCGTTTTTGAAAGGTCATCTTCTCTTTTCGTACGACCCGAGTTATTCCGAGATGTTACAGTTGAGAAATTCGAGGATTCCATTGGTGGTCAAACCACGGGGTTGAAGAGACGACTTGGGAAAAAGAGGTCGACATGAGAGAGCGTCCTCACCTTTTTGGTAAGTCCTAGTTTCGGGACGAAACTATCTAAAGGGGGAAAGAGTTGCAACAGGCTCAAATTTCTTAATCTTAATCTTCCGATTAATTATTCTGAACAAATCACCTTTAATTCCTAAACCTTATTCCGATTTTTGTAATTTCTTCCAAATATTAAACTTAAAAATATATATATATATATATTCTTAAATTTCTTTATAAGCACTAAAATATTATTTTATTATTTTATACTACGAAAAGTAAAATTTTAATATTATATTTACGGTTTTATTAAAACGTTACGTTTCAATTTCGTTTTCTTAAACTAACTTTACTACTTATCATTTTAACTTTACAACTTTGATTTAATTATTTTATACCTAAAAATTAATTATATTTTTCTTATTAACTTTAAGTATAGTTTTAACTAAAATTTTCTAAGTAAACTATCATATTTTCATAATCAAACCTTAATCATACTTTCCCATTAATCTAAAACATTTCACTAGCATAAACTAGAACAAAAATTTGATGAATCAAAATCCTTTCTACATCAATCAATAATGTTCAATTGTTTATCACTTACACAAGCTAGCACCATTTTCTTACACAAGTTAACCTTCTTCTACACTCCAAACTCTTACACATCCACTTACACACTCCAACTCTTACACATTCACTTACACACTCTAAATCACTTACACAAGTTAACCTTCTTTTTCATACAATCTTATGAACTAAAAAGTTGCCCAAAACCCATTATAAATACCCCTCCTTAGCCATGAGATCACTTGCACCCCATCATCAAATCTTTCTACCATTCTTTCTTATATCTTCACTTCATTAACATCTTACTAACTTTATACCCTTTTTATTTGTTGAAGAATCAAATGAAGATGGAGCTTGATCTTATCACTTCTTAAGCCAATAATCATCAACTTTTGAAAAGTCAAGTATTATCTTTTGGAGCTTGGATATCATTTTCTTTTGGGTAATTGAAGATCTACTTCTTTGAGGCTTGGAACCTTGAAGACTTTCTCTTTTTCGAGCTTATTTCTTTGAGTTCTTATTTTCTTATTATTATTCTCTTACTTGGTTTAGCACCACCTTCGGAGGAAAATGGTACACATTTTCTTAACTCTCTCGTTATGTGATATTTATTTATGGTTACTCGATAATATAAAAGCATGATCAATATGATTTTATTTTAGTCATTTAAACTTTACATGGTAATATTAAAGTTATATCCAGTTTAATGATTTTCGTCAAAACAATAATACTTTTGGGACACTCGAAAAAAAATCATATATATGGAAATTTTTGATTAATATGATAATATAGATATATATGAATTTTACTAGTTAAATAAACTTATGTGTTTAAAATGATTCCATATCATCTTGGTGTTTTGATAATTTTTTTTTGTTGAACTCAAGTAATTATAAAGAATTTTTAATCGGTTTACTGGTAAAATAGTCAAACAAATTTGTTAAAATGCTTAGCGTTGTTTTTCTCGAAAACTCTTTTCATTTAGATTTTGGACCTTTAATAACTTGTCGGATTATGTTTTTTTATAGTAATGATAGATCCGTTTTACTATTTTACTGATTATTTGATAAAATACGTTATTAATATTACTCTTGACTTTTATGATTATTTATGACATAATAATGACTTAGTTTAGCCTCAGGATTCTTAGTATAGCTACGAAAATTTGTTATTTAATTAATATTAATTTATTAGATACTAGTAATTTGTTTCTATTAAAAGGGTAGAATTGTCAAAATTTTGACTAGTGCAAGTTTGACTTATAAGAATGTAAACTATTTCGGTTTAGAGTTTTGTTTGATATTGCATGATATTGATTGTATGACTCTGATAGTAAGGTAACGTCGAACCATGGACCGGCATGTAAAATCCCGGCGTCCGTGTTAGCCGGCACGTAAAATGCGGTGGCAGACAGGGGGTCCGAGAAAGACCCATCCTGTGAAGTCTCGAGCATAACAGTATTGAGAGGAGTGACGACTTCCACCACAGTTAGGGTTTAGGACTACGGTCCTCACCTAACCAGACCCTTACATATATCAGTTGTCATTATTGTTGTGATTTTGTGATGTGCTATGATGGTAAAGCTATGAGGCTTAATTGCACTTGATTAAATAAGCATTAAGGTTACCAAGTATTTAGTAGCAGTAATGAACTTCTGCAAGTATTGAGAATGTAACTTAATGGCTTAGTAAAGGTCAATAATGAGTAATAACCTTCTATATTGTGCTTGATGATTATTTTGTAAGCATGATTTAACTATCGCATCATAAGCTTGTTGAGAAAATTGTACTCGGCTTTATCGCTGACCAATTTAATCGGCTGTCATCCGTATTATGGATGACAGTATTTTGCAGGAAAAATTAGCTCAGGTTTCGATCCAGGCCGCAACTTTAATTATTCTATCGAGGACTTAGCTTCAATGATTTTTACTTGATGACTATATTGTACTTATGTTTTTTTTTATCGTATTTAAGTAAACCTTATTTTATATTTTCTCAGTTGTAAGATATTTTTTACTTATGTTTTGAACGATTTTAGTTTAAATGGTTTTTAGCAGTTCGACGTTTTACACTTCCGCATTATTTATCTTAAGTATAATTATTAATGTTAATTATGTATCGAAAGTGCCGCTCCTGCTACACGTGGTATCAGAGGTAAAGTTACTCGAATCTTGGAATTTTAGTTCCATGTGAAAGGCTCGATAGCTGACTAAAAAAATAAAAAAATAAAAAAATAAAAAATAAAAAAAAAGAATTTCAAAACAAGTCTTCCTAAAAATTCTATTTGTTTTCTATGTGCTTATATGACTATGTGTAAAATTACGTGCCAGATTAATTAAGTTAATGTGAAAGTCAGTCACATGTTTAAAAAATTTTTTAGGTAAGAAATGGCGTAACTTCATCTGATCACGAAGCTAGAGTTCGAGAGCTAGAAGCACAACTAGCTCGGATGGAAAGGACAAATGAGCGACTGATCACCCTCATGGAGAATCAGGCTCAAGAGGCCAATGACGACGGGAAATACTTTAAGAATATGGCATATCATCGTCCGCCGCAATATGACGGAGAAGCTGATCCTGTTCGCTTTGAGAATTGGCTCGCAGAGATGGAGAAACTTTTAGAGGTCATTAATTGTCCAGCGCACCTAAAAGTAAAGCTGGCTTCCTTCTACCTATCTGGTCCAGCAGAGTTATGGTGGCGTTCTATCAAGGCCACTATGACTGATACCTTTTGGGATGATTTCCTTATAACTCTTCGACAACAATTCTATCCGCCATCACTCCAACGGAAAAAGGAGAATGAGTTCTTACATCTTCTTCAGGGTCTTATGACCGTGATTGAGTATAGTTGTAAGTTCAATGAGCTATCTCGATTTGCTTCTGACATTGTAAGCAAAGAAAGTATTCGTGCATCCCGCTTCTTTGAGGGTCTTAATCTTAAGATCCAAAAGGGGATTGGGAATTATTCTGACTTCCGAGATCTTTACGACCGAGCGCTTGAGTATGAGAGGATCGTTGACAAGGAGGACAACACCAACAAAAGAAAATTTGGTGGAGGCAACAACAACAGGAACAAGAGGCCAACCAATTGGGATCGCAAGCCGTTCCAACCAACAACTTCAACAAGAGTCACAGTTTGGAAGTGTCGCTTATGTGGTAAGGATCACCGAGGTCGTTGATGCACTGGGAATATCATCTGCTTCAAATGCAAAAAGGAGGGTCATGTTTCCACTAACTGCCGAGAAGGGATCCAGTTGGGAGCTAGTAGTACTGGTAATTATGGAGCTCCTAGTTCTTCGGGAAATGTTCAGAGTATTGCAGCTAGGAGGACTGCCGGTTTGCACGCTATTAGCAACCATGTAGACCATCTTCATCAGGCGTTTGAGGGTAAGGTCATTTATGGTCACTTTGTCGTAGGTGACTCTTTGGCTCATATTCTTTTTGATTCAGGAAATGACCGATCTTTTATCTCTTCTTCTTTCCTTCATAAATCCTCTATCTCTCTTGAACCTCAAAAATTTAATCTCCAAATTCTATTACCTGACGGTTCACCATTCCTATGTGACCGTATCTTTCCTAATTTCCCTCTTAAGATTTCGGACAACCATCTACCTGCCGATTTAATAGTGTTTGAGTTAGGTACATATGATATTATTTTGGGGATGGACTGGTTGGGACGTCATCATGCGGAGATTTTGTGTAAAGAGAAGATCGTTCGGGTTAAGGCTCCAGGTGGAGAATGTTTGATTAGGAAGAATTCTGTGTTTCCCATTCAAACCATTTCTGCAGCTCAAGCCATTGAGATGATTAAACATGGAGATAAGGAATATTTGTGTTTTATTGCTAGTAGTGAGGAGAAAATCAAGTTAAGTCTTGAGGAAACCCCAATTGTTTGTGATTACCCTGATGTTTTCCCTGAGGATCTACCTGGTTTACCTCCAAGGAGAGAGGTTGACTTTCATATAGATCTAATTCCTGATGCTACCCCTATCTCTAGGACTCCGTATCGTTTTGCTCCAGCTGAGTTAGCCGAATTGAAAAAGCAATTAGATGAGTTATTGGAGAAAGGTTTTTTCCGACCTAGTATGTCACCCTGGGGAGCCCCTGTTCTGTTTGTGAAGAAGAAGGATGGAACGATGAGATTGTGTATTGATTATAGGGAGATTAATAAGATCACCATTAAGAACCGTTACCCTTTGCCCAGGATAGATGATTTGTTTGATCAGCTAAGAGGCGCTCAGGTGTTCTCGAAGATTGATTTAAGGTCTGGATATCATCAATTGAGGATAGCCAAGGAGGATGTTTCTAAAACAACATTTCGGACCCGATATGGACATTATGAGTTTTTGGTGATGCCATTTGGGTTAACAAATGCACCTGCAGCATTTATGGATTTGATGCAGAGGTATCTTCGTCCTTATTTGGATAAATTCGTGGTTGCTTTTATCGATGATATTTTGGTATATTCAAGGAGTAGGGAAGAACATGAAGAACACTTGAGAATGATTCTAGAGCTTTTGAGAAAAGAGAAATTGTATGGGAAGTTTAGTAAGTGTGAGTTTTGGCTTGAGGAAATTTCTTTTCTAGGTCATATGGTGTCTAAGGGTGGAATTTCTGTAGATCCTGAGAAGATTAAAGCAATAACGGACTGGCCGATTCCTAGAAATGTGACTGAAGTTCGGAGCTTTTTAGGATTAGCTGGGTACTATAGGAAATATGTTGAAAACTTTTCTAAGGTTGCTCGTCCCATGTTTAAGCTGTTGAAGAAAGGAATACGATTTGAGTGGAATGAGAGGCACACAATTGCTTTCGAGGAATTAAAGAATACTGGCACATATTATCCAGATCAACGAAATTGACAGATGAAGCTTTCTTGCTCTACAAGGATATGTTGAGGCGTGACATATATAAATACAAGGCTTCGTTCAAGGATTAAGATTGCACCTCTTCTTACAGTTTTCTCTCTTATTGACTTAAGATCTAGTATTCTCTAAGTGTTCAAAAAGAGTTGTAATTCTTATTTTATCTAGCTCTTACAATTTGTAATAGGATTAAGAAGGTATTCTCTTCAACTTATTTTTTTGACTTATTACTTATTCTTATTGGAATCAGATCAGATCAGACCAGATCAGATCAGATCAGACCAGATCAGGATCAGATCAGATCAGATCAAAACTATTCAGATCAAATCAGAAAGTTTCAGATCAGACCAGACCAGATCAGACTAGACCATATCAGACCAGACCAGTCCAGACCAGATCAGACCAGATCAGATCATATCAGATCAAACCATACCATTATTATTATTATTATTATTATTATTATTATTATTATTATTATTATTATTATTATTATTATTATTATTATTATTATTATTATTATTATCCAACTAAATATAGCCAACGATATTTGGGCATCAATTCAAAGAGAAGTAGAAACATCGTAGTTTTTTATATTTAATTTGTAGAATGTAATGTATATTATTATTAGATGGAAAAACTATGTAGTATGTAATATTAATAAGACATAATAATAATAATAATAATAATAATAATAATAATAATAATAATAATAATAATAATAATAATAATAATAATAAACAATAATAATAATAATGATAATAATAATAATAATAATAATAATAATAATAATAATAATAATAATAATAATAATGATAATAATAATAATAATAATAATAATAATAATAATAATAATAATAATAATAATAATAATAATAATAATAATAATAAATAAATAAATAAATAAATAAATAAATAATAACAATAATAATAATAATAATAATAATAATAATATAATATTAATAATAATAATAATAATAATAATAATAATAATAATAATAATAATAATAATAATAATAATAATAATAATGATAATAATAATAATAATAATAATAATAATAATAATAATAATAATAATAATAATAATAATAATAATAATAATAATAATAATAATAATAATAATAATATAATAATAATAATAATAATAATAATAATAATAATAATAATAATAATAATAATAATAATAATAATAATAATAATAAGAAAGATTCAGATCAGATCAGACTGAATCAGATCAGATCAGATCAGATCAGACTGAATCAGATCAGATCAGATCAGACCTTAGTAAATTCAGATCATATCCAATTAAATTAGACGAAGAGAACAGGTCCTAAGTGTTAAAAAGAGTTAGAGTTTTCATAGATTAAATTCAGATTAGAATACTTTTTTAAAGTGTTCAACTTGTAATCTCTGTTGCGAGATTGGGATTTACTTTTATTAAGGGACTTGTAAGACGTTCTTCAAGGGGAAGAACGTGGTGAGAGAAGATAAAGAGATCTTGTAGTTTGTCTTGAAGTCTATTAATAAAAGGCGTTGAAACCTACCGGTTGAAAGAGAACCCATAGACGGGGAGTAGGTTATTTAGAACTGAACCTCGTTAATATATCGTGTGTTATTGTTTAAGTTTATTTCCGCACATACGTTATAGTTTTATTGATTGACTTAAAACTGTTCCAGAAAACAATTTTGAAATGTCATCCAAGCTCTTGAGCTAACCTTCCACACACAAAAAATTTTAAATGGGCAAACACTCTATTCACCCCCTCTAGAGAATATTTAACCTTCTATCAACTTTCAAAATATTTAAAAAAATAAAAAGAAAAAAAAGATTTTATATGCATCTTTCTCTAAAATCAAATTGAAACTCTTTCATCTCTTACATACAATTTTATAAAAAAAAAAATGAAAAACTCTTCAAATTCTCTTTATAATTTCAATAAAAAAGGGCAAACTTTATATTTATTTGGCCAACAATGGAATTCGAAAGATCTTTCACTCTAATTTGAAGATTGGGATGACTTGGAGCATTCTTCAACTATAAATAGTTTTTTGTCATTATCTTCTACCCTAAAGCTTCAATAGTATTTAAATAGCGAGTTTTTAAAGAAGAGAAGAAAATGTTTAATTGAGGTTGATCAAATTTTTTTAGATTTGTTTTTGTACAAAAAAGCCCTGTTAAGAATCTTATAAGGTCTAACTTCTAATTTCATTTTATATTTTGATTTTTCTAGTACTGAATTTTTTACTTTTGATTTATAATGTCATTCAATTCTTGATTTATATTGTTTTTATAATAATAGTTTTTATTTTTTTGTTATTGTGTAATTATAGGATATTGTAATGTTCTGGATTCATTAAATTATAAAGGAATGCGATTTGTGAGAGCTTGGTACTCGATATTCAAGAATCGAGCATATTGCTCCATGCATGTTTTTATAGTTTTAATTTAATAATTTTACTTAAATTATTATATTGTAATATTACCACGAAAATATACATTTGGTTGTGATAAAGGAAAAAAAAGAAAATAAAGTCAATAAATAATAGAATCAGAAAAAGGAGCTATAGATAATTTTTTTAACAAACATGTAGAGAATTTTAACATTAATAGATTGGATGAAGAAGAAAATGTTGATGATTTGAATGACCATGATAATATTTTTAATAATAATAATGATAACGATATTAATTTGATTAATTAAAATGATAATGTATGTTAGAGTTAAATACTAATGTTGATTATGAACAAGTTTCTATTTTAGATATTTATGATTCAATAAATTGGAGTATTCTTGATGGTAATCTAGGGAATTTTGATCGAAAAATGGCCTATTAGATAATTCAATATCACAATATCACATTTCCTAAATATAGACTTGCTAGAAATTTTCCATATTCTTATTTTTTTTTTAAGAAAGATAAACAATGGAGAAACCATGGATAGAAAATGGTTGATTTTCTCAAAACAAGCTGATAAGGTATATTGTTTTTGTTTTAATTATTCACTTTTCAAAACAACCTCTCTGCGGACCTGACTAGGGATAGGAGTAGTTGGAAACGTCATATCCACGTCTTAGACTACTGATGTTCGTCCTTTGACCTCTTAGTTCCCTCAACTCCTTGCCCTTACCGTTTTCTTTTTTTTAGTTCTTTGTTCTCTTTTGTAGTGGTCCTTCTGTCTATAGACTTTCAAGTTGTCTTGGTCGTGTTTTTCGCGTCTTTATCTTTCTCGAGTCGAGGGACTCTTTTGGCCGTGCTCTCCTTAATGGGTATGAGTTGCCGCCGTCTTTCCCTCCCCAGACCCTGACTTTAGCTTTCTAAGAGCGGGATATACTGGGTTGGATGATGATGATAACTTTTCAAAATATAAAAGTCTCAACAAGTGATTGAGTGAATAATTGGAAGCATTTAAGTGAAAACTCAAACAACATAAAAAAAGTATTGAACATATGAGTATTATGAATACTTGAAAATAAACAAAAATAAAACTTCAAAGAAACAAATGTATTGATAAAGATTTGCAAAAGGAATTATGCAAGAAATGAAACGTGGAGATCAGACAAGTTTTAATAAGGATAGTATCCATTGTGAAATATCTTTCAAATAATAATTTATCTTTTCGTGGATCTAATGGAAAACTTTATGAGGTTAGTAATGGAGTATTTTTGTCAATAATTAAAATGATCATTGAATTTGATTTGATTATGCAAGATCATGTTAGACGCATCAAAAATGATGAAATTCACCATAAATATCTTGCCTATAAAATTTAAAATAAGTTGATTTCTCTTTTAGTTCATAGTGTTAAACATTCTATGATAAAAGATCATTAAAAACACAAAGTATTTTTTAGTTATTCTTGATTATATGCCTGATGTGAGTCATCAAGAACAATTGACTCTGATAGTGAGATGTGTAATATGTTAAGTAATGAAATAAAAGTGGAAGAACTTTTCTTGGATTTTTAAAAGTAGATGATACATCTGCATTGAGGCTTTTACATAAATTTTTAATTGTATGCAAATCCATCGATTTAAATATTGATAATGTTAGAGATCAAGGTTATAACAATGGTGCTAATATGAAATGTCAACACTAAGGAGTTCAAAAAAGATTACTTGAATTAAATCCAAGGGCTTTGTACATGCCATGTACTTATCATAGTCTTAATCTCACTCTCATTGATATGACATATGCATGTATGAAAGCTAGTAAATTTTTTGGAATCATGCAAAGAATATACACATTATTTACAAAGGATGGAAGACTTTAACTGATCATGTGAATAAGTTAAACTTAAAACTATTGAATAATACTTGATGAAAGAGTCGAGCAAAGAGCGTTAAAGCTATTAGATTTCAAGCCCCTAAATAAAATTATCTTTGTTGCATTATACACATCTAGTACCAATGACTACAAGTGAAGCACATAGTTTATCAAAATATGCTGCAAGTTTTGAGTTCTTACTTAGCTTGGTAGTTTGGTATAAAATTTTATTTTTTATTGACGAGATGAGTAAGAAATTGCAATCTAAATCTATGTGCATTGGAACCACAAATCAGGAAGTGAAAAGTCTAATGTTATGCTTTGAAAACTTTAGAAATGAAGTGTTTGAGCCCAAAAGGAAATCGAGTTGGTAAGGAAGCAACCAGTAAGGAAAGGTAACACTATTCTGATGTCTTCAATTGTTGGACATTTAGAGTATATCAGACCTACATTGTGTGTGTGTGTGTGTGGTGTGTGTGTATATATATGCACACACACTACTTTAAGTAATGGAACAAAAAAGAAATTATGGCTAAGTCCAAAATATGCCAAAAACAAATATTGAAAAATCAAATCAGCAAGAAAGCAACGAGTCGTTGCATATAGGCAAGGAGTTGTCGCTTATATTCTAATCTCTTCAATTTTAAGACAGAAAGAAAAGTCGAGTCGCTTTTGGGAAGCGCCGGCCGACTTGGCGCTTGGGGTGATGACTCCTCGCCAGTGTTCTGATTATTTTTTTTTTGTGGTTTTGGAAGTAATGTCTGTTTGTATGATTGGTTTTAATCATTCTCAATGATTGGTAACTTCCAATTATTGAAAATAACTGATGTTATATCAATATAATAGGTTTTGGGCATTAGTTTAAACATCCTTCTATATATAGATTACTTGCTTAGGGAAATCTATCCCATTTTTGTGTTCTTTTCTAAATTTACCTTTAGAATATACCACTGCTCTTATTTTCTCTTCTCTTTTTTTCATGAAGTATAGGAATAGAGTAATTAACTTTCCTTAATATTACATTGCATTCATGTAATATTACATTGCATTCATGCTTACTTAGGGAAATCTATCCCATTTTTGTGTATCTTTTAAGTTCTTAATTCATGCACAACACTTTGATATTACATTGCATTCTCTTTGTGCTAAGGAACTGCTGTTGTATATTGTATCTCTTTGTGAATTTCATTATCATCCCAAGCACCCTTGTGAGAGAAATATCACAAAATATTGATTACAAGCCTTCTATTTATATTAAATTTTTGAGCGACGTTCATTGTTGTAAAATTATCTTCATGGTGTCCTACTTCATGATTAAAGGAGTTTTATAGCCAACTTACAAGGGATTACAAATATTGTTGTAGTTTGTACTTTATGCTTGTAAACATATTTGTAATAGTATTATGTATCCAATAATCTTTTTTGATAATATCTTCATGGCTAGTGTGAAGGAACTAACATCTAATTTCACCAAGTTAGACAAGCTTGTCGGTATTGATTTTCGTTGTTGGCAAAAGAAAATGCTTATATTTTTTACCACCCTCAATGTTGCTTATGTCAAAAGCACTCCTAGGCCAGAGGAGGCAGAGGATGAAACTTTGGAGAAAAGCGTAGCAAATGCGACAATGATGATTTTATATGTCGGGGACATATATTTAACGGGATAAAGGATTCATATAAATTCCATGAATCGGAAAGCTCTTATGGGATGCACTTAAGGATAAGTACATGTTCGAGGATGCAAGTACCAAAAGTTCTTAGTAAGTAATTATAATGCTTATAAGATGGTTGATAATCGCCCTATATTGATTGATTTCATTGAAATTAAAGAATGCTTGCTAATATGAAAATTCATGATATAAATTTGGATAAGATCTTTATTGTATCTAGCATTATAGATAAGTTGCCTCCATCTTGGAGAAATCTTAGACATGCTTTAAAGTATAAGAAGGAAGATATTAGTCTCTCTAATCTTTGACAACATATAGTTGTGGAGTCTAGCATATGGGCTCATGAAGGGCAAAAGGATTTTAATCCTAATGTTGGTATCATCAACATGGATGAGGGGAAACCCTCACAAGGAAAAAAAGAAAAAAAGCTTTAAAGGGGGAACTCAAGCACTACCAAACCTATGGAAAATAGATGTTAGAAGTGTGGTAAACCCGAACACTTAAGGAAAAATTGGTATGCTTTTAAGAAGAAGCAAAAGAAGACAAAGAGCCAAGCTTCTTCAAGGAAGGACCTCTTGTAATTCCCCGACCCCTCAAATCGTCGGTGACTACCCATGGAGACTGTACCAACACAAGTCTTTTCACTTTAGCCTCTCTCGTGCACGCATGGGACGACTTCCTAGGAGGTCACCCATCCTAAGTGTAACACCCCGGCCCCTCGGACCGCTGGTGACTACTCATGGAGACTGTAGTCTAGCCCCACAAACCAACACAAGTCTTTCCAGCGCACTTTGGCCTCACTCGTGTGCATCCGGGAACACTTTTCAAGAGGTCACCCATCCTAAGATTGCTCCCCACCAAGCAAGCTTAACTGTGGAGTTCTTAGCAAATGGGTTCCCTAGAATAGAAGATGCACCTTGTTGATATGAGTAGTCTATCAATCCTTTTTCAAGCTAAATTTGGGGTATTACACTAAGATTGCTCCCCACCAAGCACGCTTAATTGTGGAGTTCTAAGCAAATGAGCTCCCATGAAAAGAAGATGCACCTGTTGATATGAGTAATCTATTAATCCTTTTTAAAGCCCAATCTGGGGTATCACACTCACCTCTACTTAGGAATACAATGTCCTTGTTGGACCATAGTTTTAGGACCTTTTTCCTTGCTAGGTGCACTGAACACATGATCAATAAAAAATCTTGTTGCAAAAATAAAAAATCGTTAAAAACCTTGTTGCGATGGGGAGTTTCTCTACATGGGGATCAATACAATCATCAAGTTCCATGCCAAAGGACAAGTGAAACATTTGTTTATGTTTGGAAATCTCTTGGTGTTGAGAGATGTGTACTATAATGCACACGAAATTAGTAGGAACCTTGTCTTGGGTTCACTTTTGAATCGATTGGGCTATAAACTTTTATTTCAAGCGGATAGGTGTATTATTTCTAGAAGTAACTTATTTATAGGACATGCTTATTAATTTGATATGTAATTTGTTTAAACTTTCTATAGTCTGTAATCCTAAACATGTGGTTTGTAATGTTGATGTTTTAAGTAATATATGTGATGATTTACACTATTTGTGGCACTTAAGATTAGGGCATGTTAATTTTGATAAAGTTTCCGTATTTCAAAGCATGATTTAATACCTTTTTGATCTCAACAATCACATAATTGTAAGACATCCATGCTTAACAAGATTAATAGGACACCTTTCAAAAGTGTTGTTAAAAAATCTGAAATTCTTGACTTGGTACATAGTGATTTGTGTGACTTTCATAGTACACCTTCACTAGAGAATAAAAGATATGCCATTATTTTTATTGATAATTATTTCAAAATTTGTTATGTTTATTTGTTATATACGAAGGATGAGGTTTTTAGTACTTTTAAGGTTTACAAAAATGAAGTAGAAATACAAATTGGTAATAAACTTAAGAGACTTAAAGGGATAAAGGAAGAGAATACTATGATCCCTCATATTTTCAATCTATAGGTATTATACATTAAACAACCGTCAGATAATCACCATAATCAAATGGTGTGATGGAGAGGAAAAACCGTACTCTACAAGAGATGGTGAATTCCATGTTATCCTACTCTAGGTTGAGTGAAGGATTTTGGTGTAAAGCAATGTTGGCGGCTTGTTACATTCTTAACTAGGTTCTATTACCTTATTTGTAGATTTTTTGTCTTCTCATTGATGAAACTCTATTCTCATCAAATATAGCATCTTTTGACTCAATAATCAAATTAATCGATTTGTAGACATTTTATTCTATTACCTAGAACATATAGTTTTTACTGTGATTAGCATAACCTATAAAGATGCACTCAATGCCTCGTTTACCGAGTTTTGTTCTGTAGTTACGGGTAATCTTACAATAGCCCTACAACCCAAACCTTAAGATAATTTAAGTTTTTCTATCTTTTGTACCAAAGTTCATAAGGAGTCTCCTTATTGGTTCTAGAAGGAATCCAATTAAGATTGTGACAAGCCATCACCATTGCTTCACCCCAAAATCCTTCTCTCAAGCTAGAGTAGGATAACATGAAATTCACCATTTCTTGTAGAGTACGACTTTTCCTTTCCGCCACTCCATTTGATTGTGGTGCATATCTGGCGATTGTTTCAGTATAATGCCCATAGAATGGAAATATGAGGGATCATAGTATTCTCCTCCTTCCGTTCTAAGTCTCTTAAGTTTACTACCAATTTGTATTTCTACATCATTTTTGTAAATCTGAAAAGAACTAAGCCTCATCCTTTGTATGTAACAAAAAAACATAACAAAACTTGGAATAATCATCAATAAAAGTAATGACATATCTTTTATTCCCTAATGAAGGTGTATTATGAATGTCACACAATTCACTATGTACTAAGTCAAGAATTTTAGATATTCTAACAACACTTTAAAAGGTGTCTTAGTAATCTTGTTAAGCATGCATGTCTTACAATTATGTGATTGTTGAGAGTTAAAAGGTATCAAATCATGCTTTAACATAAAGAAAACTTTATTAAAATTAACATACCATAATCTTAAGTGCCACAAATAGTGTAAAATCATCACATATACTAATTAATACCTCAATATTACAAACCACATGTTTACGATTAAAAACTACAAAAAGTTAAAACAAATTACATTGTAAATAAAGACGTCCTATAAGTAAGTTAGGTGTCCTTGCTTGAAGAAGCTTGGTCCTTTTTCTTCTTTTGGTTGTTCTGAAAAACATATTAATTTTTTGTTAGGTGTCCGGGTTTAAAACACTTCTAACACCTATTTTCCATAGGTTTGGTAGTGCTTGAGTTCCCCTTGAAAGTCTTCTTTCTCTTTTCTCCTTGTGAGGGTTTGTTAAATATTAAATGATCACCTTTAATAGAGAGGTCCTTGCTTGAAGAAGCTTGGTCCTTTGTCTTCTTTTGCTTGTTCTGAAAAACATATCAATTCTTTGTTAGGTGTCCGGGTTTACCAAACTTCTAACACCTATTTTCCATAGATTTGGTAGTGCTTAAGTTCCCCTTGAAAGCTTTCTTTCTCTTTTCTCCTTGTGAGGGTTTCCCCTCAACCTCGTTCATAATATTAACATTAGTATTAAAATCCTTTTGCCCTTCATGAGCCCTTATGCAAGACTACACAACTATATGCTATCCAAGATCAGAGACACTAATAGATTCCTTCTTATGCTTTAAAGCATGTCTAAACTCCCTTCAAGATGAAGACAACTTATCTATAATGTTAGATACAATAAAGATCTCATCTAAATTTATATCATGCAATTTCATATTAGCATGAATTTTTTGAAGTTCATGAAATTGATCAATTATAAGGCGATTATCAACCATCTTATAAGAGTTATACTTACTTACTAAGAACTTTTTGGAACTTGTATCCTCGACCATGTACTTATCCTCAAGTGCATCCCATAACAACTTTTTCGATTCATAGAATTGGTAGACATTAACGAGTGAATCCTTCATTTCGTTCAAAATATGTCCCCTACCATTATTCCACTTGCTACGCTTCTTAGTTTTCTCCAAAGTTTCATCATTCGCCTCATCCCGCCATAGAGTGCTTATGACATAAGCAACATTAAGGGTGGTCAAAGGTATAAGCATTTTCTTTTGCCAATGATGAAAATCCAGACCGACAAAATTTTCTAACTTGGAGAAGTTAGATTTTTTTTAGTTCCTTCACACTAGACACGAAGATATTATCACAAAAGATTATCGGAAATATTACACCCATTTTATAACCATCTTTTAAAAACTATACGGAACATATAGATCTTTTTGAAAGTTTTTTTTAGTGGCTTATTTCATACTTAATTTAACTTAAATAAGACCCATCAAAGACCCTAGATTCATCAGAACTCACCAGTCTGGATTTGAGTTTAAAATTTCAGACCATATTAATTTGAATTTGGATTTCGGTTTGAATCCTGGAGTTGTGCACACGATTTTATTTTAGGTTTGGGTTGATTGAGTTTTATGTTAGAAGAACTTCGACTTTCATTTGGAATCGGTATTCTATATCTCTCAAAATCTATTACTATTAGAGTTTTGTGGATCATATTCAGTTGACAAATTTGACAAGGTTGAGATCGCAATGGGTAAATTTTGGTTCAGGTTTCCATTTCTTATTTAAATTGGGTGGAATATCAATTTAAATCGATTTTGAATAAGAATTATCTCTTATGGAACATTCATGGGCACACCCATTATACATGCTTTAGACCATTCATAGATCCATTTAAGTCTCAACCTCGACCTAAACACACCCAAGGTCCCATTTATGACCCAACCTATAATCTAATTTACACCCATTTTGTACCAATCTTTTAAACTTATATGGAATATATAGATCTTTTTGAAAGTTTTTTTATTGGCTTATATCAGACTTAATTTGACGTACAAAAATGGTAAAATATGAGAAATTAAAGTAAAACCCATCATTCATTAAAGATCCTAGATTCATCAGAACTGACCAGTCTAGGTTTGAGTTTACAATTTCAGACCATATTAGTTTGAGTTTGAATTTCGGTTTGAATCTTAAAGTTGTGCACACGATTTTTATTTTAGATTTGGGTGAATTGATTTTCATGCTGGAGGAACTTCCATTTTCATTTGAAATTGGTATTCGGTTTCAAAATTTGTTATTCTTGATTACACATCCTGTTTCAAACTATCAAATATACTATTTTAACATTAAATATATTTAAATGTGTATAATAAAAATTATAAAATGTTATGAAGATATACATTAATACTTCTTCAGACAGGATTGCAAATGATAGCTCAACTTAGGTTTTTAGTTGGCACTAGTTCGTAAGATTAGCCTTAGATAAAATACGGGTTCAAATTTATACAACTCGAGTTAATGTCGACTTTAGTTATTTTCGGTTTGTATGCCCACTTCTTCAAGTCATCATTTATGTCAGCTGATGATATGGTTAACTTCTCTTAAATTATTTATTTATATATATTCACAGCTCGTCTTATATAGAGCTCTTCAAATGTGATCTGACTCGAAATCGAAAGTAAATCAATTTGAAAATGTGTTCCTTTTTCAGGTTTATGGAACCGATATTACCCGAACCGAAGATGCATCTAAACCGGTTAACAACCGAATTGGGATGATTGAACCCGAGTTGCGACCGATTTTTGTAACCGACATATAATCGTTAACTAATATTACTTGAACTTAATAGTGACCGACCCGAGTCATATCTGAACCGAATCATGCTCGAAACCGAACTCAATCCGATTAAAACCGACTTAACCCGAATGAATTTTTAATCAAACTACTGTAAACCTGAACCAATTTTTAACAAGGAAGTTTGATCAACTTATATTCAATTATCTTATTAATTAATCTAATAAAATGATAGATATTTTAATAATTTAAATTTTATAAATACATGGTTTCATATACTTAGAGTTAATAATTAATGGTCAATATTTATTTAACTACTTTTAATCAAATAAGATAAAAATTGATAGTTATTTAATTTTAATTTACAGTCAAACAAGTAAAAACAACAAAGTAATTATCACCAATTGATTTGCATTTTAACTATATTGCTTTAAGATAGAGTGAATCTTATCATCATTTAAAAAATGACTAACAACTTAATCTAATATTGACTTGATCGATATTAATTAGTAATTCGTAGCTGAATTTTATTTGAAAAATACCCGAACCCGATCTGTACCCTGTAAAACCAAACCAGTTATTAACCGATGACAATCCGAGACCGATTGACACTCGACTCGAACTCAACCGACACCAAACTGATACTTACCTGATAGCTCAATAACCGATCTTCAACCGAACCGTAACTAACCGACCCGACTCGTCGCAATACGCATCCGAAATATAACCGAACCAAATAACACCCATTCGAAACCAACCTGATCCCAAATGAACACCTCTAGTCTTATATAGACTAAATATAAATAAATCAGTCTACTAAAATAGTCTTAGAATGAGTTTGTAAATCAACGTAGTAGAATGCTACTCCACATTTTTTCACTTTGTATAACTAATTCACGTGTCCCTACTCCCTATAAACAATATTTATGTATGCTGGGTCTCGAAGGAGGGGTGAACCGCGACTGTGAGCGAAGTCTGGAAATTTCCTAAATACTTACTTCAAATATTTGATTCATTATTTTCCGGAACTGTTTACATTTCTCATCATCTCTCAATTTTCAGGTATTTCTCTTTGCTTCCTACTGTATTTACTGATTAGTCGATATGTTTCTACTTTGATTTTGTTATACTCTAATTGTTTATAAATTTTTATTTTAGGGATGAATTTTTAACCTTAAATTTTTAATTATATTTACAAGTATTACTACCATTTTATTTAAGTATGATTGAAGCTAAAATGAGAAGGATGATGATGATGACAGTTGATAGGGAAGATGATGGCGTTCTCCATCATATGATACTTTTCTAATTTCTTTCTGATTCATCTTCTCAATTTTACTCAATGGTCTATCTTTTCATACAGTTTAGTTTGGAAATTTAACTATTTAAGCAGAAATTCTTGACAACTTTGGATCCAAACCTAATGGTCAAAAATTTATTCAGTGAATGTAATTTTTCTGATCCAAATTGATTAGTTCGGGACTACCATTTTGTTTTTTTTTTTTGTAATTGATACAAAGTGTAATTTTTTCATAATTTTCATGATCCAAAATGTAATTTTTTTTTGGGGGTAGTCTTTTACTGAACAACGAGAATCGGGTCTTGTCTTTGGAGGAAGCACTTCTTTTCCAAGAGACGGCAGTGAGTTTGATTCTGGTTGCCCCTTCTCTGGCCCTCTGCCTGGGGTAGTACTTAAAAAAAATCTGAAGAAAATTCTGCAAATTAAATCTCCTTTTCAAAGTACTCCAGATTGTCCCTACATTATACATGTATTTGAGGTGCTCATTATGTTTAATATAGCATACCATTTCACATGCTTGTATTTAGATAAGTGCGGCGCTTAAGTGTATATTACTATTCTATGTTTTAAGTTGTAGCTATTTTACTTGGGCTCTTCACTCCACGTTAAGTACCCTTTGATTCGAATATTTGTCGAACACTTTGACACATAATTTGGTTTCAACTCTTGGTGCTCTTTTGACTTACCTTAAGTTTTCAACTGATTCATTGGCATTAACATGGGAAGGATGTTTGATTCACCAATAATTGTGTAGGACATTTTGAGTGAACCCTTGATGTCTTTAAGATTAAGCATATAGTATGATGAACTAAGTGTGCCGTGGTCACTGTCACATGATTAAGTAATCTCCTTATGAATCGCGAATCAAGAATCAAAAAAGCAAATTAAGGTCGGTTTTGGGCTATTTTAGGATCATTTAGGGCGAATCGCGAATTCAAAAAGCAAATTAAATGGCGAATTATGTTACACTTGCTGTGGTTGATGAAAACTTGGTGGAGAAGAGTACCCATAAAGGATTATGCCATAATGGTGCACCACATGGGAGTTGAAGTCTTTGATGCCCTTATTGAGTACACAAACAAGTGGCCTAGCAGTTTGAACGAGCACAGTGTAGGTGCGCTCGAATGAGCATCCCTGGTCTGCTGCCTTTATTGAGCTTCGGCCAGGATTTAGTTGCTGCCTCATGACTCCTTTTTCCTATATATAATTCCCCTTTAATGCTTAGGAACATAAGCCAAAGTCCCATTTTGTGCTTCCTTACTTCCTCCCGTCTTTAATTATCATCTCTTCTATACTCCCATTCGTAATTCCACTATTGTAGTACTTTCAATTTGTGAGCTTTAAGCTCTCGTCCTTTAAACACATAAATAAAAACATCAGGCCTAAGTGACGACGTAGTCAATTTCGGTGAACCCGTAAATTTAGCAGTAGTAATTTCTGTGTAAATTAGTTGTTGGTTGTTTGGCTTGATTATTGCACATTTAATTTTTTATTTTCTTGCACATATAGTCTACTTCATTGACTGCACCATAACCCGTATCCTAATCATTCCTTCACCAGTTTACAACTTCTGCTCCCTTACACTATTCATATCTAGCTAAGTCGGACACTTAGGCACGTTATGTCAGGTTCATGAGTCCAATCAACAATAATAGTAGTAACTGTTAATTTCTTGATACCATCACTTTGTCAATACAATAATTAATTCGTTACTATGTATACATTTGACATCCAAAACTTTCCCTAATGGTCAACTATCGCAGAATCTAGTGTGTTTAGTGGTGACATATACATGCAAAGGTCAGCTTCAATTTCCTTGGCAAGAATCATTGAGCATCAATTTTATCCAATTAAAGGAGCATGGGGTAAGTGTAGAAAAATAGTCTTCACTATCAAGTACTTTTTGGTTTTATTCAGTATAACTATACAACACTTTTTTAAAATTTCTATAAAAAATAATGTTTACAATAGGTGGTATTGCTCTTTCTTTGGAACCCAAAAAGAATGGAACTGAAGAGAATGGCAAGACAAGGAGAATAGTGGCAGATGACAAGCCTGCTGATGCAATTGTGGTTTTCAGTAGGCCACCTCCACTACCTCCTGTTTTCGGACCTCTTGTCGCCCTCACCCTTATGAATCCTTGGTTGAAGCAGGACAGCAACAATGATTCATGACTTTGTCAAGGCAAACTACTAGGTCCTTGGTCGATTTTCAAGCTTGAGGTATTGCTATCGTTGTCATCAGTTGAGGACTTTTTGTTGAAATATTTCCCAATTACGTGCAGGAAACTTATAACGTATCCAAGTATCCGAGCAATAAATTTCCATAGGGTAATGTAGAATGTAAGAACAGGATTGATAATAGGAGCTAAGAAAAGGCCATACATATTCAACATTGCTTGGAGTATGGTGTGTGGACTTCTTAAAATCCCTAGAATATCATATATGTTACTATATTAATGTGTTGCTTGTATGTAACATGAGTTGTGAACATTAAGGAATGGAAGCTTCTGCTTACATTTCGCAACGCTAGGAAAGTCGTTGAAAAATGATGTTACCATCTTAAGCAGGGCCTGTTCAAATTTTACACAAAACCTACATATAGGGTCGAATATAATCATCAAAAGTCATTTTGTGGGAAGAGATCAGATCATACCATGGCAAATATACCCGGTTTTATGGGTGATTCCGTTATAATCTGAGCTTTCCTGTGATCAAATTTGTTAATTGCACCTGGTTATTAACTATTATGAATTTGTATCTGAATATTGGTTTGTTGTGAAATAGAACTTTAGAAGGTGACTGTTCTGTACCTTATAACAAGCTTTTCACCTTCATTTGTACACTGGAAAATGCTGCATCCTCTTGAGAAAGGGATTTGGTCATCCATCCACTCTGCATAGAGCCATATGCGCAAGTAAATTTTACGAATATTATGCTAATGAAGCAAATCATTGAAAATAGGACACCCAAATTATCATTGAAAATAGGATACCCAGATGCCAGTTTACGGAAGCTGTAAGCTCATCTCCTTCGCATAGTGTTCCTAGTTTGAACTCCACGTTCTCACCCATGGATTCTGCAAGTTGAATAAACAAGTTTATAACGTCCTGCAAGAGAACATTTAATCGATATGTTATAGTACTCCGGTATATATTAGTTGATCTTGAGGAAAAACGAAAAATAAGCAGCAGTTCTTAACCTTCTTCCCTTGGATAACGTAGGGGAAAGAGGAATCTTCGAGTATACAGTTTCTGTAGATCAGATCTTCTAACCCTTTCCTGTCATTTTTATTGATGCATGTGTAAAATCCGTGGATGACATCTGACAAGGAATGACCTTCAATATCGGCTTCCGAGTCCGCTGCCAATCTTGGAATCATCTCAGACTTCTTCCGGCGGTTGATACATGTTTTCACGTTTTTCAGCCCGGAAAGGTTGAACACAACATCGTTCCTTTTAGGTATAATTAGGTTTGTTCGGCTGATTAAATGGCCTGCATGGGTGAGAGTAGTTGGGTTGAAATGAGAAAAATCAGGCGCGTTTCTGCAACGGGTGACACAGGCAAAAGTCATGTTTTGTTAGGATATGATGTTGCAGAACACCGAATGAAAGAAATATGGCTCATATAAGAAACTCGTAGGAGTAGATGTAGAATAATTAGGGAAGCAAGGCATCAAAGATAATGGCTTTTGCATTTGCATTTACAATTTTTTGCCTCCTAAGTGAAGCAAGGAATTTGATGTTCATTTCTTTCTTGTGGAAGTAAATGTAGAATGATCAGGGAAGAAAGGAATTGGTTGTTGGATAACTCTGTAGTTTGGAGTCAGTACTGATGTTTCTTTGTGCTGATGTTTGTCTAATTGTCACACCGTAAACCTGCTTGGGAGTCTAGGATTCTACTAAAATCTCATTGATCGAAGTGACAATAGATTTAGAACCAGTGGATCTAGGGACTGGATTTTGGAAAAAAAATTTGTTTTTTTGTTTTTTGTCTTAAAAACTATAAAAAAAAAACTATTGTGCAAGTTTACTCTCTTCGTATGATATTGTTTAAGAAAATTTACTTTAAATAATTCGATTATAAGATAGTTTTTTTGTGCCTTGGTTTATTGTATTTGGTCTCAGAGAAATGATGTTATATGGAATGCTAAACTTTGTCATCCTAGGACTGTGGTTAAACGTATTAAAAATCTGTGTATGCACAGAATCATGGATGTTATGCCTAGGAAGGTTAGTGATAGTAATAGAACTTGGATGATTAAGCTACTTAGCTGAGGTTTACTTGGTAGGTGCTATATACTTTTGCATCTACTTTGGCTAGTTTTTCCTAATGTACTGTATGTTTTGACTCTTTGTCTATTTTAATGAATTTTATTACCTTTTTCAAAAAAAAAAAGTTACTTTTTACTCGATTTTTTTTAAAGGTGTGAATGACACATAAATTCTTTAATTGATTACCTTTGGTTTCTTGCCATGTGTCAATTTTTTGTTTGTTATTGCATTTTATTTTTAAAAGAAACTAAAACAATATTATTAAAAAAAAAAAAAAAAAAAAATTCCCATCTCAAACCTACTCCTCCCCACCACAAAGTGCCCTTTCCTAGCCACCACCACAGCCATGGTACAAACATCACTAGCACACTACCTATTCCCCTTATATTGACCTAACATTCGTGCACCACATTCATCTCTATTGCACTATCACCAACCAATTTAACATCTTATAGGTGGAGTAGCTTGCTTTGAGTCCAGCTTTTTGGTAATTTGATTTATAGGCGCTGATGTTGTTCATATGAGATGTGAAATGTTCCTAAGCATTTATGCGAGTATCTATTTTAAAGCTCTTAAGATCCTTTTCAGATTTTTGGAAATCAAGATCAGTCAACTGTTTCTGAATTGTAGCATAGATAATGAGAGGGTGTTGTTCCTTGGCATTGTTTAGCCATGGAGATCTGGATTCAATGCAATTATATCTCGAGGAATGTAAATCATGATCAGCCTTAACTTGTTTGCATCTGAAGATTCTTGTTGGATGATGTATCATCAAATTGGCCACTATATTAGAGGGTGTCCTGCCTCCTTTAACTATAGAACATGCGCTTTCAGCTTTCATTGTTCGTTGCTTACTATCCAAGCCAAGTAGTGGTGACGGTGGTGGAATGGTGGTGGTGAGACCACGGTGAGGCTATAGGGCTGTAGGGGAGGGCAGGCCGCTGGGGTGAGGGGTTTTAAATTTAGGAGAGGGGGAGCCGGGACGGGGTCGAAGCCTTGCAAGGTGATGGTTGTTGATGCTTCAGGGGTGGTGAAGATGGTGATGGTGGGGCGGCTGTGGGAGGGTTGAGCGTCTTAGGAATTTTGTTCTTTTCTAAGTTAGTTGAAATTGAAAAAAATTAACGAATTACACAATGACACGTGACATTCCTTTTTGGTAAAAAGCTAATTAGTGCAGGTTAACAAAACCGGTTAACCCTATAGCTAGGGCTGAACAAAATTTGGTCTAAACCGTAAATCAAATCGGACCAAACTGAAATTTTAGTATTTGGTTTGGTCTACGATTTAAATAGTTTGATCTGGTTTTTTTCAAATTAAATTACGATTTACGGTCTGGTCTCGGTTTTTTTTTTCAGACCAGAGCGGACCGCAAATCGTACTATGGTCAAAAATCATAATTTTGTTTTAAAAAATTAAGTTGCTACCTAGATATTTTAAGATGTAGTTATTTTTATATAGCAAGATATACTTGAATGATGTTGATTTTATCAAGTAATTACAAATTATTATATTTATTAATTGTAGGTGTGAAATATTTGCATAAATACATGTATTAATTTGAATGAAAAAATATAAAAATAAAAAACCGTAGACAGACCAGACCGGACCGTTGTAAAACGGTTTGGTCCGGTCCGGTCTAGTGATTTAAACGGTCTTTAGACTGGAATTTCTGGTTTGGTCTGATTTTAGTGTTAGACTAAACCAAACCGAACCGTGTTCACCTCTACCTATAGCTGTTCAATAGTGAACAGACCCGAAAATCATAGTCGAAATCAAAAGTAAACCGACCCGAAAATGTGTTCCTTTTTTAGGTTTATCAAATCGACATTACTCGATCCGAAGTTATACCCGAATCGGTTGACAATCGAAAATGGGAAAATTGAACCCGAGCTGTAACCGATTTTTGTAACCAACACATAACCGTTAACCGAGATTACCCGAACCTAATAATGACCGAAACGAGTCCTATCCGACCCGAATCATGCTCGAAACCGAACTCGATCAAGCTAAAACTGACTTAACCCGAATGAAGTTTACATCGAACTGCTATAAACCTGAACCAATTTTTAACATAGAAGTATGATCGATTAATATTCAATCATCTTATTAGTTATGCTAATAAATTGATAAATATTTTAATACAATAAATTTTATATTACATGGTTTCATATATTTAGAGTTAATAATCAATGGTCAATGTTTATTTAACTACTTTTAATCGAATTGGATAAAAATTGATAAAACTTTATAATTTTAATTTCCGGTCAAACAAGTAAAAGTAACAATGTAATGATGATCACTAATTGATTTGCATTTTTAACTATTTTGCTTTAAGTAAAGGGAACCTTATCATCAATTGAAAAATGACTAGTACAACTGAAACAACCCAAACTAGCATAAACTATTGTCTACAAAGCAGAGCGGAAGACTTATAGAGGTCTGGACTGAATTTAACTTGTGGCTTGATAGTCGCAGCAAACCAATATCAAAGTAATTAAAACATTTTACATAATTAAGTGAATATTATTTACAAAACATTATAAAATTATTACATTTTAATTTACAAATATCTAATTTACATTTGTATTTCAAAAAGAAGTCCTCGCCTCGCACGTAACACACAATACAAGTAGGCATAATCTCTACATCAGAGCTAACCTGAAAATGGATTTATCCCCCATAAGGGATAGGCCCCATCAAAGACTGTCAACAATTGAATTGTTGAGTAATCCGACAAACTATCACATTTATATACAAGTCATTAACAAAATCTCCAATCAAATTCTTTACTCAATTGGTAACTACCTAAAACATTATTATATCCAAATCCAAACTCTTTTAAAAAACCGTTTGGTATCGACATAAACACGACTATGAACCTTTAGTTCATAACAAATCAAAATACGGCTATAAATTTACAAGTTAATAGCGAAATCAAAATACGGCTATTACTTCATAAGTCAATAGTGAAACAATACGCAAATGAAACATATGCTTTCAATGCGAAACAAACAAAACTTTATATACCAAACATATTTATTCAAAACTCATTAAAAACAATAATGTAACTACAGTTTAAAACGTGGGAATATATGGACCGTCAGGAAGTAGGCTTGATCTAAATCCTGAGAACACGGGTGATCGTCATCACCGAAAATACGGTTCTTGCAAGAACGAAACGGGATCCGGGGCTCGAGACCGATCTGAATAGCCATTACCTATTATCAAGCTATAGGATTTCACAATAATCCGGATATAAATATCCGTTGCCAATTCCCAAAAATGGACATTTTTCAATGTCGAACATTTCGATATAAACGAATCAATAAATCACTTGATTTTCTTTGAAATTAATAACCATAACTCATTTCATAGTACAATATATTTAAATATAAAGCTGTGAACATACAAAACATAATTTTGATCTAGGACTAGAAGCAAGGTCAAACGAAGTCAAAATCCGAAATTTCGAACACCAAAAATTATACTACCTCCTATTCATCTAAAATGGGACATTTCCTTTTGGGATACTATTCATCTATTACTCTTAAGGGTCGTTTGGTTTGAGATTTTTAGCATTTGGTAACGGAATCATTTATCCCTTACCGTTACTGTATGTTTGATTTGAGAAAAAAGAATGTGAATCCGTTTCCGAGGGTAAATGGATACCAGGATTTTGTTACCGTGGCTCGTTGAGCGGTAACAAATATTCATTTCAACGGATTCAACCCTTCCTTTTCTTCCTCTATTTTGTTATCATCAATCAACTACTCTGTTTCTTGAATGCTTGTAGAACACAACCATCACCATTTTTTCCGATGTACCGCGACTCCGTTCGACACTCGATTTTATCAGATTCTTCTCTTTCCTCCTCCACCATTGTTGTTTACCCGAGATCGACCAAGGTTGAATTATGCATGGATGGATGAAAAGGAAAGCAAGAATGGTGTGTCATACTGTATTATACTGTAATTAGATGCAACTGTATTGTACAAATTACCTTTTTTTTAAAATAGACTTCAATAAATTTTTTGATTAATAATATTAATAATAATAATTTTAATTTTTTGTCCCAAAAAAATATTTCTAGTTTTAATTACAACCCTTTACTCTAATACTATTGCAAGTCACTCTTTCTCATAGAAAACAGTACTTATACCAAACACCCCCTAAGAGTAATTCGAAACCAACCTTTTTGTAATTACTAAAAAGGGTAAGCTAGGTTATACCAAACAATATATAACTTATGTGACAAATCAAACAATAAGTAAGGGAAACGTAAACAAGTGTTTCCCTTATATTGTTATACCAAACAACATATAACCATAACCCTTACCTTTACCCTTACCCCTCTTTATTAATTTCCTTTCCTTTACATTTTCTCTTTCCATACCAAACACCCCCTTAAATTGCATTTTATTATTAATCTATAAGTTAAAACATAGACATGTAGGACCTTATTTGATGCAAAGATTGTTAATATAAACTTTTTATAATTTTTAATTATACATAACTCGATATATTAAGGATCGAATAAGTGCATTGGATAGAGTGTATAAAGTAAATGTCCCATTTTAGATGAATAGGAGGTAGTATAATTTTACTCAAATAACTGTAGCAGTAATACCACACCTTATAAAACATAACTTGAATGTTAAAATACATAAATTAAATTTGAAAGAAAGTAGTTTGCTTGTAGGTTACCTTTATGAATAAATTCTTCAACCAAAAATCAAATTAGAAAACCAAAGAACTTCATTGATGCATTTGAACAAACACCTTGTGTACATCAACTTATAACGCCAAAATATAACAATTCAAGCTCCCTTTTTCATCACCATCAATAATTCTCAATAAACTCATACTATCCATAATTACCCCAATAAAGAAACGTAAATTAATCTTAAATACTTGATTAAAGAAATACCCAATTGAAATCCCAATTTGAACAATTAATCTCATAATTGGTTATTCTCGATTTTCATGACAGTCTGTTAGTATTTTAGTCATAACTCTCACATAAAAACTCATTTGGGGGCGATTCAAGTACCTACGTGACCATGACTCAGAGCTTTACAAATCTTCTGAAGACACCAAAACCTAAAAATGGCTAGAAGATTCTTGAAATCAGTCAAGAACAGAGAGGACATAACTTGAATTTTTAAGAACTATAAATGAACTTTGTTTTTAAACTTTGAAGATGAATCAAAACCCCAAATTGTAACCATTAATCAAATGCCACCACATGAACTAGAACTCAAAGAGAACTCAAATGAATCCAACTTCAATACTTGAATTAATCACCCAATTGATGTAGGAATTAACGCAAAAAACCATTACTAATCAACATCAAACAAGAACCCAAAACTTGATAAGAACTCAATTTGATACTAGAAACCTAACTTGTTATCATAATCAAAATTACCTAAATAAATCTAATTGATACTCAAACTATAACCCAAAAACAAAATCATAATACCCAAGTTCAACATGAAGTTTACACTCAATAATCTTAACAATAACTTAGTCATCACAAACTCAAAGTATAATAAACAGATTTTCAACAATAAACAATATCTGGAATCAAAATCATAGTCATAAATCAAATGAATTTGATATATAATAGTATCTTACCTCTTTTATGAGCAAATCTCCATTAAAACTTGATATACAAGCTTTTGGAAAACCATGGATGAATCACCTCTTCAATGATCAACTTTATTATCTCCCAATGGAACTTCAATTCACTAATTTTTCCCCAAATTAGAAACTCTAACTTGATTCTATAAAAGCCAATTGAGATTCAACTCAAAAACCCCAAATTGATAAAACCCTAACTTTAATATCAATAACAAGACATGAAACTTTGCCAAAAATATAAAGGTGAGGAGGTGGTGACTGAAATGGCGGCAAAGGTGGTGCAGCAGTGGCGACGTGTCAGAGGAGGTCGCGCATACAAGTGAAATCGAGTAGGGGGTTTCGAATAGGGAGCTGGGCTTTGGGGCTGCTGTGGTTGGCTAAGCTGCGGTGGAAGTGGGTGGTGAGGCGGCAAGCTGGCACAGAGATCCTGACAGGTGTGGTGGCGTGATGGTGGGATAATGGTGTTGAGGTTTGAGGGGGAGAAGAGCTCAATTTTGGGTCTAGTTTTACTTTTCTATTTTCTTTTTACGTAAATGAAGGAGGATGAGTCACCTGATACTGTGAAAGGCTTGACACCTCAGACGTTTATGTGTCTAACCATGACACACATACTTTTTACCCTATTTTCATCGTATAACTTACTTTTGTCCCAAATTTAATACGATTGATATCCTTAAATAATAAAATATTATTTCGTGTCTCAATAAAATAACATACTTAAAAATTAATAACCCAAATGTATTAAAACATTTTACTAAGTCCTAATAAAATATCACGCTTAAGAAATACTAATCCCAGATACACTTAATTAATTACAATTAATTAAGCGGCTAATTTTTGGACTATTTCAACAACTTCATTTGATACTGACTCGATCGATAGTAATTAGTAATTATTAATTCGTAGCTGAATTCTATTTGAAAAATACCCGAATTCGATCTGTTTTCGGTAAAACCGAACCAATTATTAATCGACGACAACCTGAGACCGATTGAAACTCGACACAAACTTCAACCGACACCGAACTGATGCTAATTCGATAGCTTGAATAACTGATCTTCAACCGAACCGTGACTAACAGACCCGACCCGAGTGTGATCCGTCATAACAAGAATCCAAAATATAACCGACTTAAAATACAACCGAACCGAATGACACTCGTCCGAAATCGACCCGATCACCCGAATGAACACCTCTAGTTAACCCCTTAAAAGAAACAACTAGTTTCTTGAGAGATTCTCTCTTTGAAAGATGTATTTCAAGCCTAACCCATTAAAGAGTAATGCTACTTACCGTATTCTTAATGTCTATTTACATTAAACTCAATGCTTACTTACCATATTCTTAATGCTTACTTACCGTATTCTTAATGCCTACTTTTAATATCTTAAATTTATACATACATCATTCTTAATGCCTACTTACAATATTTTAAAAAATATATAATGGGTCGGCCCAATTAGAGATGGTCTTTCAAAGAGACCGTCTCTCACAAGGATTTGTGTAAAAGAAAATAGAAGGAAGGGTGGGATTTTCAAAAAATATATAAATAAAAAGTAAATATGAAATTTTTAATAGTGAGTAAATTTTTCCTATCATATAAACATATTGGACTAAAAAGAATTATAATAATTGACCGATCAAATATATAAACTTTTTTAACATTCAAGTTCTTAAAATAAAATATTTATCAAGATTTTTGATTTTTTATAGTATAAAAGCAATGACAAAAATTAAATAAATCCAAACATTGAAATCATTCTGAATCAATCAAACAAACAAATGCACATAATAAATTTTATATAAAATTTTTTAAATATACGTAGGTTTTATGGGTAGGAGTTGTTTAGCACAAGTTAAAATCCAGATTCAGACTGGACTAGGTATGGCAATGGGTCAAACTTGACTCAAATTATGCACCGTCGGACTTTTTTTTTCTAGTCCAGCTCTATTCTACCTTTTTCTTGACTCGCACTCTTGGATTCTCGAATTAGTCTTACATTAATTTATGGGTTAGATTCTCTTATAAAGCTTAAATAGACATTATTAATATTAGCATTCAGATATAAATTTGTGGAGTCTATGTCATTACCAATTATTTGATTATTATATTACAATTACAACCATTTTAAATCAATCTTTATTAATAATCTGCATTGCCCTAGGGAAGATGAAAGGATTGCATTCTACGTGTGACACTTAGCACAATGTCCTTATAAAATGCATCGTAATTGTGACACTTGGCACACAGTGCTTATGAATTAGTAGATTGTATATGTGATGATCAAAGGTCTTCAATACTTTAGCAGTCTCTTCACAATTGTTTAACAGTCTCGTCACAAAGAAAATCGAAATGAAAAGACAAGAATTGGAATTTTCTCTTTGTATCCAAAATTGAAGCCATGGACATTTTGTCATTAACCACTTCAATACTTATTAAACTTTATAATTATTGCTTTTGCCATGGACTCAATCACTGTATTTTCACAATGCAACCATCTTCTTAAGTTAAACTTATTTCGCAATTTTTTTTAAGTAAAGGTTAACAGCAAAATACTTTTTATGAGAGAAAGCCTCAGTTGTTCTTTTAGACAATGCCAATTTATCACAAATGTTACTTGTTATTTTTCATTCCTCGTTACTAGATAATTTAAACTTTTCTTTTTGACTTGCCTACCTTAGAATCCAACTTAATAAATGAATCTTTATATATAAGAGCAACTTGTAACATATCAAAGTATCAATTAAATCTAGTCTTACAATCTAACTCTGACTTTTTTAATAACAAGGCTTTAATGGTTTAATAGTTATATATATATATATATATATATATATATATATATATATATATATATATATATATATATATATATATATATATATATATATATATATATATATATATATATATTCATCATTACTAATAACTATAAGTTTAGATAGTTTGATAGTCCGATAATCTATTTTCGTCTAAAGTATTCATTATCACTAATCACTATAATTATATAATATTTTAATAAACAATTTAAATTAATTTCATTAACTTAATTCAATTGTATTTCAGACTTTGAGTATTATGTGATTAATTATTAATAATATATAGATATTGATATTTAAATTCATTATTTGTAATTAAAGTAAAAATGATAAGAATGAAGATGTATGTGTCAATGATATGTACTTCTATTATATTGTGAAATTAAATTTGAAGGTTATTTAAAACTTGACTCAGTTTGATGTTCAAATTGAGTTTACACTTCATTAAAAGGGCTAAAGTTGATTTAGAGTTAGATGTCGGGTTGAGTTGGAGTAGGATTGTGTCGTGGTGGAGTTGGTTCGGAGTATTAGTGTTCTTTTGCAGTCCACCTACACTTCAACACTTAATCGGACTTTGTAATCGGATTCAGTGTCAAATTTTCTTTTTCTCGTATTCGCATTAGTAAATTTCTCGGATCAAGTAGAACCAGGGTCGGATTCAAACAGAATTGTCATCCCTAACCCAAACCCTAAGATCATGGACAGCATCCAAAAATAGGTTGATCCAAAACACAAATTAGGGTGAGCCTTAGGGACCAGGACGCAAGCCCATCCTAACTGTAACGTATATGATGCATATATAAAATTGAGTTTTTGGAGAAGAAAGGAGAAAATGTACTCTCCTTGTTTCTTTTCAAATGTCTCATGTGCTTTTGGGTTACTATTCATCAATGACTCTTAATTTATATTTATTCTTAATTTGTGCACTAAAACATAGTCAAATGAGATCTTGTTTGATTCGTCTCAATATAAGGTTTATTAATATTTAGGTTTTATAGTTTTTAATTATACATAATTATCGCTATTAAGTATTGAATTAGTGTATTGACAAACATGCAAAAAACAGATAAGTAGAACATTTGAAATAAAAAAGGGAGACTAAAATCTTTAAAACAAATTAAAATGTAGCAATTTTTCATCACTCTCCACTATTTTAATTCCATTATCTACTAGGAATTACGCTAGTTATATTGAATACTAGTATATTAGGCTGTTGCATTTAGAATAACCATAGTGCAAAAATAAAATATTTCGATCCGATTGCAGGTTTGTTCACAATTTGTTATTTTTTTTGAATACAGTATAGTGAATTGAAAGGATCACTCTAATAATCCTGAGTAATAATATTTTAGAAGAGTGATTGAATAGAGTATAGTGAATCTTTGCAAATTGTATTTCAAGAGTCATGACATAGTTCTTTAGTTATTCTGACTAGACACCTAAAAATTATTTTTGGGAAATTCCACATGGTAATTCTAAAGTTTTAGGTTTTTCACGTGATAACCAAAACTTTTTAAAAAAATCCACACGGTAACCATGAGGTTTACAAAATTATTTCACCGTAACCTTGTGCACATAAAAACGTTGGCAAACGTTAATTTCGAAGCTTTATGGCTGCTATAAGCCTATTTATGCGACTCACCATTTCAAATGCCATCAGTTTTAACCTTTTTCCCCAAAACATAAACCTCAACTCTACCATCTTTCATCAAAATCATATTTTTTCCCCCAAATTCAAAGATTGTAGAGTTAGGGTTTATGTTTTGAGCGAAAAGGTTGAAACTGATGGCATTTGAAATGGTGAGTCGCATAAGTAGGCGTACAATAGCCTTAAAGCTTCGAAATTAATGTTTGCTAACGTTTTTATGTGCCAAAGGTCACGGTGGAACAATTTAGTAAACCTCAGGGTTACCGCGTGGATTTTTTAAAAGTTTTGGTTACTACGTGAAAAACCTAAAACTTCAGGGTTACCACGTGGAATTTCCCATTATTTTTTAATGCCTTTTAGTTTGTCTTTAAAAACTAATAAATTAATAAATAATAAATATAAAGACAAAAATAAATTGAGATAAAACAAAGTATGTCATCATCATCATCATTGTACCTAGTGTATCCCGCTCATAGAAAACTGTGATCATGACTTGGGGAGGGAAGGAAGGCAGCAACCCATAACCATAATGGAGGATGCGGCCAAAGAGTCTCCCCCCTCGAGATTTATCCTCAGAATGATAGGTTTCTGCAACGAAAAGGAGTGACCAAAATTGAATCCATCTGCTTACATCGTACTGAACAAGCTTGACTCTTAATCATAAAATTAGAAATAAATAAACTACATACAAATAAAATAAAAATAACTGGGTAAAAAGCAAGTAAAAGAATGACATGTGAAATGCAAAGTCAAAAATAAGAACACTAATTGGTAAGCGATAGTCTAGGACATGATAAGGTGCCTCCAACTACCTTTATCCCAGGTCAGGCCCTCATAGAGGTATAGGTCATACAAGTCATTTTTTATTTGTTCCACCCACGTTCTCATAGGTATTCCTCGACTTCTCTTACCCTTCACTATGATGCTTTCGATCCTCCTCACTAGAGTGTCAAAAGTCTTTCTCTACTATACCCAAAGCATCCCAATATATTTTCATGCATCGATTACAAAACAAAGTATTTAAGGAGTTTAATCCTCAAAAGGACCTACATCTCTACTTTTGGATTTCTCTCCAACTCTTAGGATCTCTAATACTCAATTCTTTTATTACTCTTTGAATTTATTGTAGGTCACACAATAGATAGAAGAAGTTCTCTTACCATCCACGGTAGATACTCTAGTAGTACCTTGCCACTTCTAACTAAGCGATCACCAAGTAACTAAATAGGATAACTCTAAACAACATTAACACTATAACTATCACTATCACCTCTACAATATTAATAAAGCACAATTGAGGTAAACTTAAATCACTAAAATCTCTAAATTAACACTTTTTAAGTTCAGCGTTTAGCTTTTACAATTATCATGATACAAGATCGAAAGTAAAAACTAAGAAAAATAAAAATATATAATCTTATGTAAATATCTCTTCTTAACGTAAGTAAGTATAAAGCTCTTGTTTTTTTTTTTTTTTTTTTTTTTTTTTTTTTTTTTTAATTACTGTAGGTTGTTGTATTTTGCATACATAACAACTTCTATTTTTATATAGTCTTCAATTCTTAACTTAAATTTTTAAGCTCAAATGTTCATATAAACATTCCTAATCTTCAAGAGTCTTGATGAGTGAATCTTCTGAATCTTCAAGATTACTGTTAATTTTGCATTAAATATGAATTGTGTCTATTTTCCTGGTTAGTGAGTAGAATAGTGTCTAGGGTAAAGAGTTTGACCCCAATCAAAAATATGAATTGATATTGTGTAAATTCCATAGGAAGGACTTTTCATTAAATATAAACTAAACAAAATGAATTTTAGATTAAATAAATTTATTAAATTTATAAAATAAATGCTGGAAGTTTGGTAGTGGGATTAATTTAGGTTTAAATTATATTCACGTTAAATTCATAGCAATTCGATCAAAAGAATAGAAGTATGAGGATTGAACTATTAGGGTCCTAACTCGATAATGACTCAAAATTACGAAAGTTTGAGAATAATAAGATGCTTTTTATTCTGTCTATGGGTCTAGTTTTCTATAGATGAGTAGATTTTGATATACATATGAAAATTTTGTGATTCCCAATATCTTAAATCTCTCTTTTATTATATTTTACACCATTTACTATGCATTCCTTATGACTCATTATTTTCATCAATTGTCATTATGGTTATAAATGTTAGATTATGCATTAAACGAGATTGGATGTTATTAGTTCATTTTCATGGTAATAAGTATTTCTATAGCTCGAAACATTGTAAATTAAATAAGGGATCTCTTGGGTGCAAGTCGTTATCAAAATGATTGAAAATGCTGATTTGGCAATGCTGATTTGGTTGTTAAGTTTAGTTGATGTCGTGAATTCGTGATCAATGAGCAAGCTAAGTTGAGTAGTATTGAACATGCAAAGTGCGTGCAAATGAAAGCTTATCTTGAATGAATAAATAGTTATCACATTGAAATGTAGTTGGTGTAAAGATGTAGATAAGTGGGTTTATTAGTTCTACTAAAAACTTGTATAGGTGTCCGGTTCATAAGAGGGATGTAAAACCTTGCTTTGTTTGATTATTGTGGCTCTTTTGGTCGTGGGTAGCAGTTACAGGTACGTGCACGCAATAACTAACCCTTATATGCAATTTTCCCTTAAGATATCATTATTTATTTTGATCATATGCATTGTATCGAAACCATGAGGTGCTGGTGAGTAACCTTTATATGAAGAGCTATCGATTATGAAATCCTTGAGCTTAGAATAGTTAGAGAATATGAGTTAGTAGAAGGCATGGATCATCCCCTTATATATTTACGAATTGGATTATGTCTTACTTGGAGTTATAATGACTCCTTTATAGGTGGACTTCGTATTTCGTTTGATTTATTCAGTGGGTTTTGGCATTCTGCTATCCCAGGGCACTTGTTAATAGTAGAAAGCGAGAATTCTTCCTATTTGATTAAACATTATATTACAATTAGTTGGCGTGACTCAACGGGATTATATCCAATTGATTTAGTAGTCACCTAGGTGAGATCCGACGGGATCACCGTATGGGGTTATGAGCATACTTTTGTCATTGGGTGCCGGGTGGCCGATACTGCCCCTTGACAGAGGTGTTACCATGCGGGCCTTGCAAACCCCAATATGGTGGCCTCTTCACTGGATTGGTACCCCAGTGTGTCTGTTTCCCGAAGGTAGGATTCGAGAGGGTCAGCCAGAGGGGGTATGAGCTCATACTTTGCCATGGGCGCCGGAAGGCCGATAACGCCCTTGGCCTTGTCACTATGCCATGAAGTAGAGAAAAGACCCACTACTCTTGAATATACTTAGAGGGATTAGACCTTCTAAAAGCAAATCGTGGAGTAAATTGGAAGTGTTAGGTACAGGAGTAAAACTCTTATTGTCGTTCAATGTTATTGTTTATTCACTTGTTCTGTGGTTCTAACTACCATAACTTCGTTGATTACTGACGTGTACTGTTTGTTTTCATTGTTGATGACTTGTCTTTGATGGCCCGAGCAACGGGGTTGTCATAGATAGACATTTCAGGTGATGAAGCTTCTTTGCATTGCATACGGGGGAAAATGAGTGAGAATCTAGAAGTATACAATATTTTATTTTCTACATTTAGTTTCTTTTCAATTAAGTTGGTTATGTTTTAAGTTGAGGTACATGCCCTCCTTTGTATAAGTTATATTCGTTGCGTTGTTTTTGTGGTTTGTATTATTAATTAGTTTATCATTCTCATTCTTTCTTTGAACTCAAGCGTTTACATTGGCACTACGATCCTTTTTATAGTTAAACTATTTTGAGAGTACCGGTAGACTTGGGTTAGGTGCATTTTACATGTTCATACGTATTGATTATTAGTGCACATGCAATTTATATGCCTATGCGTATGATCTTTATTATTATTCTCTATGATTTTGTTATGCGTATGGTTGTGACTTAACAATTGACATGTTTATAGTAGTGGTTTTGAGCATGGATGACAATTATAAAGCGATTATTGCAATCATTGCATTTATGTATAAGTTATCGCTATACAAATGTAAAAGATGAAATTTGAAATCCTAGCAAGTTAGTGGCATCTTGTACTTATATTCATGGTGATACTTATATTACCTTTAGCTTTATACGGTTGGATACATATATATACGTATATTTAGGTGTATTTTGCCTTGTTAAAGTTGATATAAATTTATATAAATTTATTTAGACAAGCTTATTAGTTTATCTTAGTATTAAAGTTGATGCCTTGTTAATCAAGTAATAATGAAATATTTTGATTGCTTCTTTTATGGTGATGATACCAATTGATGATTTTTGGATTAAGTTGCAAATTGCTAAAGTTACAAGGAAAATGTAAAGTGATGCAATGTTCAATTTCTATTTGAGTTGTGGAATTTTTAAAGCTAAATATGAAATGTTTTTGATAATGTGCCTAATATGACTCTGAGTAAAATATGAAACATATTTGAATATGCTTGTATGAGTAAAACATCATTCATATTTTGCATTATCGTCTGAAACCTTTTTAAATAATAATTAAGGTTATTGTGATGACATTATTAGGGGTAATAGTCGTCCAAGCAAGAGTATAAGTGGTTTCAACAAGAATAAAAACAAGGAGATAAAATATGATAAAAATTAAAATGTGATCGTAAATGAATTCAAACTTATAAAATAATTTCTATAAGGATTGGAAGATAACGTTTCTTTTTGTTCTGATCAATTGGTAATTTCGTGAATGTAGCGTTAAATTTCTTGGTATTGTAAAATATTTATGAGATTGATCTTGTTAGTGTTGATCTTATTAGTTATGTGCTTTTGATAGGAGTTTAGAAATTCATATGCGTGTTATGTTTATTCAAGTTTCGAATTGGTTAGTTTGAGGCTATTGATATTAGAAATTGAATATAATTACATTGATGCTGAGCTTTAGTGTGACATTATTATATTTACCAATTAATGTTTTCAGAGTCATACAATGATAGAGTGTGATGTTTTAGTGATAACAGTCTAGCTAAATGGTAGATATATTATATTTGGTAGTTTTAAGTCTAGCATATTACACTGTGAGACTTTAAGAATGAATTGAGAATGAGGGTAATTCTTGATGACAATGTTGTTGTGTTTGTCAACCCTATTAGATCGAGTTAATTACCTCTACTTTAGTGTTTAATTAAGGGATTACATACCATAAAGGTTATTTGACATTAGTTATACTTTCGTTCCGATCAAAGAATTATATAGGGTATAGTGTTTGTTAAGTGATTACGGCTTCCAGAATAATATTTTCTTCTAATGAAATGTTGAGGTAGTCCTTTAGTTATGATATTGGAATCTTTGCCCAAAAAGACATGATTTTTTTTTCTAGTCAAGGAGGAAACTTTATTAGCAAGTTCTCCTAGTTGTGGGAAGACATGAAGATCATTTTGTGGTAAGCTAGATGAGTTTATATTTAAGTAAATTGTTGACAAAAACCCACCCTAATGTCTCTTGGATGCTAAAGGCTTAAACATTGATTTGAAGCAAGAAATATTTGACTCAGGACTATGAATTTCATCTTATCGGGCTTTTAGATATATAAAAAAAAAAGTAATAAATAAATATATAAAATATGTGATTTGGCAAGGAGTCTAAACGAAATTGAATTCTAGAGTAGAGTAATGAAAGTTCCTAAACGTTAAAATGAAGTTCTAAGGAAGTTTTCAAAATGAGATGTAGTGAAAAGTTTGGTTTTGATAACTAGGATTAATTAAATGTAACCAATATAAGAAATATCAAGCGATGTTACAATACATATTTGATTCTGACGAAGTTGTCACTTAGACTGGCATTAGGACTATAGCACTTCGAGTTTATTTTATATATCATAGTCATTGCATTAGGAGGTAGTATTGGTGTATAGTGATTTATTTTTTTGTTAAGGTTTACAGTTTGATGAAATATATGTTTCCTTGCTTGTGATTTATCGTTAGACCATTTTGAAGTAATGATAGGCTGTAAAATAAAAGGCAAGGCTTGTAGAACTCGAATGTATATAATGGTAATTTGGAAATTTAATGTATGGGTGTTGTCGTTCTTAAAGTGTGAAGAGACAGTTGAGATAGGTGATGTCACATTATATATGTCATGTTGTGATATAGAGTTTCGGATAGTGAAATGTGAATTGTGATTGTTTTAGAATTCATTGACATTTTAAGAGTAATTGCTAGGGTTGTTGCCTTCTAAAGAAATTGAGTGGCTAATAATCTTAGTTTGGAGGGGAATGAGCTTATATCGAAAGCACCTAAATAAATAAATAAATAAGAAGTATAGTAGGGAGCGAATGATTATTGAGAATTAATAGTGAACAATAATATCCTTGCACAGATTAAATCAAAAGAGGTTATTCGTAATAAAGAGTTTTCTAAAAATTAGAATGATCTAAGGTGTTGTATTAGTCACTGTAAAATCAAAGGGCTAGGTATCTTATTATTACGTATTAACGAGATATTTCACCTTATATATAGAGTAACATTGAAGTATATATGACAGGGAGGACGATGTAAGGTGATTAAAGTGATTAAAGAAGAAGAAGAAAGAACAAATATGACAATTGATAAGTTTACGTATTTTAAGATAAGGGCAATCGGAAAGTTCAAGAAAACCAAAGATTAATAGATGAACTGAAAGTGAAGGGAGTAAAAGTACGAAAGAGTGAAATTAACCAATATTTGAGAAGATGCGGATTTGAGGTTTAGGTAGCACATTGCCTTGTAAGAGAAAAGCAAGTAGAGTTATGTGACGTAAGTTACGAAAAAAAAATAAATTAAACAAAAGAATTACAGAATTTTAAATGAGTTTCTTATCACTGATATTGGGTAAATGGTGATTATGAATCTTTGAGTTGACTTACGATAATTTGGTAACTTATACAAGTGTGATGGATCAAAATTGATTCTATTGCAGAGTAAAGGTGTGAGAAAAGTCAAAAGGCACAAGGTCAGTTACAAGAATTATTATCATGACATGAATAGTAGAAATTATCATATCTTAATGTTTTATGACATTATTAGATGTGTTCTATTGGTGTGAAACCTAGAGTGTTGAATGACTTGATTAAATTTGACACTTTTTATCACATATATTGAACAAGTAACAATGTTTCATGAGTAGGCTAAGAAGACTTTGAATCGACGGCTCTGTCTAATAGGGAAGTAAATCGATCTGAACTTTATAATTATTTATTAGGTCCTATAGGACTTGAGAGAACATTATTTTAGAATATTATAATGCAAAAAAAAATGATATTTGTTTTATGAGTTCCATATGTTCCATACATTGCGGTGTAAGCATTGCTCAAATAAAATTCTTTAGGACTTTATATGGTTGTTGATATCGCAATTTTGTACGCTAGGATGATTTTAGTGAGTCCATTATTTTAGATCAACTGTGCTATTGGAAATTATCAAACAAGTGAAAATGATTCGTGAAAATAATTTTTTTTTTAAAAACAAATTAGTAACGTGGTTAAATTTCATATGCGAGAGATATTCTATGCACACTTGTTTGCTGAGCTTAATCAAGTTATGGGGACGTAACTTTCCTTTTTAAGGGGGTAGAATGCGATAAAATTTCGCGCGGTTTTACTCGTTTTCTTGTTTGAATTGAATATTATTGCATGTATTGCATGCTTCTGGTTGAAAAATTGAGTTCTATAATGTATTTGAATGCAATTTTTGTGTGTTTATTAAAGCTAAGTTTTAGAAAACAATGAAAAAGAAGTCATACATGTGTGTTTTAATGATAAGAGAAGTTATGTTTGATGATAGAATGTCAAGCATAGTGTATCAAGTAGAGTCAACTTGAGAGATTTGACTAGAAGAGTATCATTTTTAAAGTCTTCTATGTTATAGTTTCGGGGACAAAACTTCTTTTAAGGGGCTAGTTTACACACCCCACAATTTGTTGACGTCAGTAATATATTTTAAATCATTTTTTTAAAAATGGTTTTATAATATTTTTTATTAAATATTTGATTTAGTTATTATTGTAACATCCGTTTTCTTTTAAAAAAAAAGAATAATAATAATAATAAATAAATAAATAAATAACTTTCAGAAATTTTTAAAATAATAAAAAAAAATATATAAATTTCTGACCTTAGTTTTCCGGCGATACGACGGTCACCGGAATACCACCGGCGTGCGACGGCGGCCACCGGAGCCACTGCCGGCCGGCACCTTCTGCTTCTTCTTTCTCCCTTTCTCCTTCTCTCTCTTCTTTCCTCCCTCTTCTTTCTTCCTGCGTGGTGCAGTGGGTTTTGTACCCAGTTTTTTTTTATTTATTCCTTCAACCTTATTATACTTATTATAAAATATTATTTATTTTATTTTCTTTTAATTTTATTATGTTAACTTTTGTCCTTTTCTTTTAAAAATCATTTATAATACTCTTAATATTTATAACTAAATTTTGAAACTACCTTTTTGAATAAATTATATAATACAAATAAAAAAAAAACCAAAGTCTTTTAATTTATTTATTTCGATGGGTTGATCGGAGTATTAAATTGAGATATATTATTTTCTTGTGTAGACAGCGGATTTGTAGACAGAGATTATTAGGAGCGTACATTATCTAGGATCGCGTGACAAGGTAATTCTCAATGTCCATCTAATTAGGACTATCCCGTTAGTATTATGTGCTAAGTGATAATTAATGTGTTTAAATAGGATGCATGATTTTATATGACATTATTTTATATGATGTTATGTTTTATATATTCTCAATATTTACTATTATTTTTATCAAACTTGAATTTATAGTTACTATTTTGGTAAAATTTATATTATTATTTTGATAACGAAATTTGATACGATTTAGTTGAAAGAGAAATATTTATATTATTATTTTTGATAAAAGTTATATTATTATTTTAATAATGATTTTAAATGCGATTGAATTTGGGAGAAAAATATTATGATATTAATATTGCAATTGAATATTCTTGAGATATATTTTTCTTGGAAAAACCTATGATCATAAAATAAAATGTATAATGTATGTTTGATAATATGTTTGTGTGCTTGCGACTAATTATTAAAATATATTAAATCACGTAAAGTGTAACACGAGGGAAATGAAGCTCTTATATTTGTTGTGATCCAAGTATAAGGGTGATGAACAGGTTGTCCTGTTTGGTTAGTATAGCTACCGACAGGTATTATTATTTCTGATACTTGATACGATGTTTGGTCTTCCTTCTATTTGTTGTGATCCAAGTAGAAGGGGTGTGCACACTAGGGTTCCTTGAGACTACTCTGCTGGCCTTGAATTATTTGGGGTGACGACCTCTTGATGAAGTAGGTATAGGGGTAAAGCCTCGGCCTACTGGCATTCTCGTTCCCTCAAATTAAAAATTGATTATATGGTTGCCATTATTAAATATCAAATTAATAAATTGGTTTATGTGATATTATATATATTGTTTTCTCAACTTGTTTTTCTTTTAAACTCAGCTATATATTATTTTATAAAATTATCTTCAATTTGATTATATTTTATTTTCTTAAATCATTTTCAAACTTAATCGTTTTACGGGATGGAATTGGAATTACTCAATTTCCTGATTTTGAGAGTTTTCCCTTATTTTTCTTGCATTCTTATGTTGCAGGTTATTGATTGCGTGGGAATCGTGGGTGAAAATTACTTAGAAATATAGTTTTTATTAGAATCGTATTTCAGTTTAAATTTTACCTTAAGTTGTTTAATCTTTATATGGATACAGATTACGTTTCAATCTTTTCTTATGTTGTAAGACCCCTTTGTTGGATTTAAAGTTATTAAGTTATTCCTTAGTCGTTAAGCTTTACATTTATTTTATTAGAAAGAGATGTGGCGGTAACACTCCTATGAGTAGGTTTTGGCTCATGTTTTTCATAAAGGGTGTTTTCAAAAGTTCGACCTATTCTTAGGGTGTTACAAAGTGGTATCAGTAGCTTAGGTTTGTTTTGGTCAAATCTTAGGGTCATTTAGGATTCAAAGTTTATAAAGGCTTCAATGAAAAATAGGTTAAATGGTACAAGGTAAAATTATTTTAAATAATTTAAGTAAGTTACAAATAAAAATAAATTATGAGAGTGGGGACGAATGGGTTTAGTGTTTTGAAGTACTTTTAAGTACTTAGTGGTAGTGTGTTATTTCTTTTTATTATATTTTCGTTGTCTTTCATTTTTTTTAGATGCCTCGATTCCGTTGCACTGCTAGGAAAAGTGTTAGAAATTTTCGTGATGCACTGTACCACCTTTCTATGAAAGCAGGAGATCCCATTTCCTCATATGTCCATCGTCTCCGTGTAAGCATGGAGAACTGCCACCTAAATAAGTATCATGGCAACTCTGATTATAACACACCACCTAAGCAAGCAGATGTCCTTATTCGAACCTTAAGTGATGTAGGCCCTTATGCCGAACTTAAGAAAGAATACAACGACATAATTAAAAACGGGAGACCCAATTGGGAAAGGTATCCGGATGAAAATGAGAAATGGTTCCTTACTCTAGAATATTTAGAAAAGAGGATGATCGATGCTAAGGCGAAGTGGATCTATAATGTATCTGGGAGCTCCTATGACTACGAGGATGAGAGTGACAGGGAAGATGATAACACCGACACCATACCTATACTTATTCAATCTGAAGATGAAGAAAACTATGAACCTTAGGAAGACTATGTAGAAGATCCTGAGGAGGATCCCGAGGAGGATTTTGAGGAAGAGATAGTTCGAAAGTGAATTTGATGATTACTTGTTAACTAGAAAAATGGGATAGGTTGGAACTTGTAAGCTTTAGATTATTTTACTAGTTGTCTTTATTTTTGAACAATGTTGATTTTATTTATTATCATTGTATTATTATTTAAAAATTTATATTAATGAATATTTTCATGAGTCTTTTATGTTGTGTGTGCAAATTGATTCCTTGTCTTTTCTTTCAATCTTGAATATTGAGAATAAGTGTGTGTATGAACATGATGGAAACGTTAGTAGTAAACGCTTAGTTTCTTATATCGGCAGCCTATGCAATACCCGAACGTTTACACTCGATCTCCCAGGCGTCAAGAAGCAAATAACATGGCCGAAACACCTGAACAATTAGCAGCTAGAGTGAGGGTACTTGAGCAGTTGTCACAAAACATAGGACTACTAGTGCAAAACTAAGCTAACTATATGAACAATGGACATGATGACCCCCAAGCTGTCATGGCTAAGAAGATTGCCACTTTAAAACCCCCTATCTTTGTTGGGAAAGAGGACCCTATGCTATTAGAGAATTGGTTACGTGACATGGAGAAAATCTTTACTGCAAATGGAACACCTGAGGCCCAAAAGGTTAACCAAGCCACGTTTTACCTACGTGAGGATGCCGACACATGGTGGGAAACTGAGGGACAAACCATTAGTAACCAACCAAACTTTGACTGGGATTCTTTTAAGGTTGCTATTAGAGGTTGATTCTTCCCTGAACATATTAGGAGACAAAAGTGCAGTGAATTCAATAGGTTGAACCAAGGGAAGTTTATGAGTGTCAAGGAATATGCCCAAAAGTTTAATGAGTATGCTAAGTTTTGCCCTAACATGGTCCCTGATGAAGTTTCTAAAGCCCAAAAATTTGAGGATGGTTTAGCTTTCAAGATACAAACTAGGTTAGGAGGAAGTACCTCATCTACCCTTGCAGAGGCTTATTCTAAGGCTTGTAATATGGAGAGGATCTTAAAAAGAGAAGAAGATGTGTTGGAAAGGAACAAGAGGAAAGACCAAAGTAATGCGGATAGTCAAAGTAATGATAAAAGACCTCGTTTTGGTAACAATGGGGGAAATGGTTGGAACAATCACCACGGAGGAGGACATAACAATAGGAACTACCAAAACCCTAGACAGAATGAAAACCAGCAAAGGAATGGTAACCAGAGGGCTTGGGTTTGCAAGAAATGTGAGAAGAGTCATTCGAGCTATACGTGTCAAGGCGAACCAATTAAATGTTATGCTTTTGGCGAAGCTGGACATAAGGCTAATTATTGTCCAAAGAGGCAAGAGGGAAACCAACCAGGGCAGAATGGACACAACAAAGGCTATAACAACAATGGAGGAGGACCTAGGAGCCATAACTTCAACAACAACCGCTCGAACAATACTCAAGCAGGAAGTGGTTCAGCAAATGACAAGTACAACGCCAACAATAATCAGAACAACAATGGCAACAATGGAAATGGAGGACACACTTTCAATGGGAGACTCCACGTTATGAGCAAGGGCGAAGCTGAGTCGGACGCCAACATTGTGACGGTTACTTTCCTTGTAAACTCTAAACCTGCTTTTGTACTCTTTGATTCTGGAGCTTCACATTCCTTTTTATCTAAATCTTTTATCGAAAAACATTCCCTTAAACCTTATTTCTCATGTCAAGCTAAGGTAACCACACCCTCAGGTGAAACCTTTCTCAGTAAGAACCTTTACTTAGGTATGCCTATTGTTATCTCTGAAACCAAACTACCCGTGAACCTTATCGAGTTTAATTTAAAAGACTTCAATTTGGTTTTGGGAATGGATTGGTTAAGGAAGTATCAGGCAAAAATCAATTGTGCTAAAAAGAGAATCACCTTTATAGGCCCTAAGGGAAATAAACTAACCTACCAAGAAACTACTTACGAGCCACCAAAGACCAAGCTTATCTCCGCCTTAAATCTCCAGACCCATCTTAGGAAAGGCTACCCCATATATTTGTGCCATGTAAAGGACACGAGCATGAAAGAGGACGAGTTAGGAGAGATACCTGTAGTTAAGAAGTTTGTTGATGTGTTCCCAGATGAGATTCCAGAGATACCACCTGTGAGAGAGTTAGACTTCAAGATTGACTTAGTTCCAGGAACCGGACCCATTTCAAAGGCACCTTATAGGATGGCACCTGCCGAGTTGCAAGAGTTGAAGGTACAACTTGAGGACTTGTTGGATAAAGGATATATATAAGACCAAGTGTATCACCTTGGGGAGCCCCAGTATTATTTGTTAGGAAGAAAGATGGAACGTTGAGACTATGTATTGATTATAGGGATTTAAATAGTGTGACGGTGAAGAATAAGTATCCACTTCCTAGAATTGAGGATCTATTCGATCAACTTAAGGGTGCAGGAGTATTTTCAAAGATTGATTTGAGATCTGGTTATCATCAATTACGAATTGCAGAAGAGGATATAGTCAAAACATCTTTTCGAACGAGGTATGGCCATTATGAGTTCACAGTCATGCCCTTTGGACTCACTAATGCGCCTGCTGTCTTTATGGACCTTATGAATAGGACTTTTCAGCCTTATTTGGATAAGTTTGTAGTTGTTTTTATTGATGATATCTTAGTATACTCTATGAATCGAGAAGAGCATGAGGCGCATTTGAGGAAAGTTTTAGAGATTCTAAGAGAGAATAAGTTGTATGCCAAGTTTTCAAAATGTGAATTCTGGTAGGAAAAAGTAGCATTTTTGGGGCATGTAATTACAAAGGATGGAGTAATGGTAGATCCCTCGAAGGTTCAAGCAGTAATGAACTGGCCTACACCCACTAATGTGACAGAAGTGAGAAGTTTCTTAGGTCTAGCCGGAAACGAAAGAAAGTGAGGAAGAAACAGAACAGGAAGAAGAGGGATTCACCGAAGAAGATCCTTCTCCTTCCCTTTTTTTGGAAGAAAAGGAGGATCCGGACAAAATCCAAATCGATGAAATGGAAAAGATCAGAGTGAATGGAAAGGACAAAACAAAGGATGAATTCCACTTGCACTTAAAAGAAGCATGCTATAAAAATAGCCCAACTTCGTTAGAAATACTTAAAGAAGAAAAGAAAAACTTCTTCGGGTTTGAAAAATCCCTTCTTTTTCTTCTTTTCGACTATAAACGTTGGAATCATCCAACGCGATACGCTCTAAGAAAAAATATTTGAATATTAATCTAATCGATATCATCGATCTCATAAGTATCATACCAAATCCCATTAATCGAATCACTTTTTCGAGAAATACGAGACATCTAAGTCATACAAGTAAAGAGATCTATTCATTGATAAGAAAAAGAAAAAGGGTAAACGGTGATTGGATTGATGATAAAATAGAATCCTGGGTCGCGAGCAGTGATTCAATTGATGATGAAGAAAGAGAATTCTTTGTTCTGTTCTCCACTTTAACGATACTATAGGAGATTTGTGAAAAATTTCTCGAGAATCGCTCAACCTATCACTAATTTGATGAAGAAGACCACTAAGTTTCAATGGGATGAGAAGTGTGAAGCGGCATTCAAAGAGTTGAAATCAAGGCTTACCTCTGCTCCTGTGCTGACCTTACCGAATGAAAGTGGAGAATATGAGGTTTATACAGACGCATCTAAGAATGGACTAGGTTGTGTGTTGATGCAAGATGGGAAAGTAATAGCATATGCTTCACGACAACTTAAGCCGCATGAGAAGAATTACCCCACACATGACTTAGAATTGGGAGTTGTAGTCTTTACATTGAAAATTTGGAGACATTATTTATTTGGAGTAAAGTGCAAGATTTATACAGATCACAAGAGTTTGAGGTTCTTGTACACTCAAAAGGAGTTGAATATGAGACAAAGACGATGGTCAGAACTCATGAAGGATTATGATCTGGATTTGAAGTATTGTGAGGGAAAGGCAAACAAAGTAGCTGATGCTCTAAGTAGGAAGTCAAGTCATACAATGAATGCATTAATTTTAGCTGATGAGTTGTGTGAAGAGATTCGTAGGATGAACTTAGAAGTGTAGAGTATGGATATGTGGGTGCTCAATTGAATGGAATGACGATTGAATTTGATACTTTTGAGGAAATTAGAGTGAAGCAAGTTACAGATAACTGGTTAACTAAATTGAAGAAGTTGAAGGAGAATGGTCAAGCACCTGAGTTCGAAAGTGATGAAAATGGTGTAATGAAGTATAAAGGAAGATGGTGCATACCGCATGACGAGGAGCTTAAGACTAAGATTATGATTGAAGCCCATAATTCCCCATACTCAATACATCCTGGTGGTGATAAGATGTACAAGGATCTTAAGAAGAACTTTTGGTGGCCCAACATGAAGCGTGAAGTAGCAGGTTTTGTGGCGAAGTGTCAAACGTGTCAGAAGGTGAAAATTCAACATATGAAGCCAGGGGGAAAATTGCAGCCATTAGAAGTACCTGGATGGAAATGGAGTCGATTTCAATGGACTTTGTAGTAGGATTGCCAAAGTCAAAAACAGGGAAGAATGCCATTTGGGTGATAGTGGATCGATTAACAAAAACAGCAAGGTTTATAGCGATGAAGACTACTTGGACAATGCAACAGATGGCAAATGCGTATTTTCAAGAGGTAGTGAGATTGCATGGTGTGCCTAAGGACATTGTATCGGATAGAGATTCGAGATTTCTGTCCAAATTTTGGAAGATACTATAAGAAGCAGTGGGCACGATACTAAAGTTCAGTACCGCATTTCATCCAGCAACAGATGGTCAAACAGAGAGAACGATTTAGACTCTTGAGGATTTGTTAAGAGCATGTGTTATGGATTGTGGTGGATCTTGGGAGGATAATTTGATGTATGAAGAGTTTTCTTACAATAATAGTTTTCACTTTAGCATAAAAATGGCTCCTTACGATGCCCTATATGGGAGGAAGTGTAGGAGTCCTATATGTTGGAATGATGTTAATGAGTCGTTGGGATTAGGACAAGACATGATTTAGGAGACTACAAAGAAGGTAAGGATGATCCAAGAACGTATGAGGGGAGCGCAAGATCGTCAAAAGTCGTATGCAGACAAAAGGAGGAGAGCAAGTTTGTTGCTTTGAGTAAAGCAAATTTGAGAGAGAAGAGTTGGCCTAGTTGATTCGCTTCAAGTGAAGTAAGGTGTTTATTGTAATTGTAACTAATTGCCTTAAACATAGTGGAGTTTTAGAAATCCCGAGGGGTCGTGGTTTTTCCTTCTGTTTAGGCCCAGAAGGTTTCCACGTAAAAATCGTGTGTTTCTCTTTTATTATTTTGCTTTAAGTTTAAGCTTTATTATTTTATACAATTCCGCAAAAACAGGGCAAAAACGCTTAAACTAGTAACAACAACAATTCACCCCCCCTCTTGTTGCTGTTCCCGTTCCTAATTAAGTCAACAATTGGTATCAGAGCCCTGTTCCCAGTAGATCAGGAAACCCTGAGGGCAGATTCTGGTGTTCCCGAAAATGTCAATTATGAACGAGCGAATGGAAGAAGGGTATTCAACTCAAAGACCGCCAATGTTCGATGGAAAATTTCTATACATACTGGAAAAATAGGATGGAAATCTTCATCAAGGCTGAGAACTATCAAGTGTGGAGAGTCATCGAAATCGGAGATTTTGAGGTAACCATTACTAACTCCAACAATGAAGTAGTTCCCAAACCAATAACCGAATATGAAAAAGAAGATTTTCAAAAAATGGAATTAAACGCTCTTGCAATAAAATTACTTCATTGTGGGCTTGGACCAAATGAGCATAATGGAATAATGGGGTGCAAATCTGCTAAGCAAATTTGGGACCTGCTAGCTGTTACCCATGAGGGAACAAGTGAAGTTAAACGGTCCAAAATTGATTTGTTAATGTCTAAATACGAGAGATTTGTTATGGAGCCAAGAGAAAGCATCCAAGAGATGTTCACTAGGTTCACCAACATAACAAACGAACTTGTCTCTCTTGGTAGAATAATTCCCACTGATGAACAAGTAAGGAAGATTCTTAGGAGCCTTCCTCAAGATGAGCGCTGGAGGGCCAAGGTTACTGCTATACAAGAGTCCAAAGATTTTAGAAAGTTCAATCTAGAGGAGCTGGCTGGTTCCCTAATGACGCATGAATTACATTTGGGAACAGCTGACAGTTCCAGGAACAAGGGACTGGCCCTGGCAGTTGGGGAACAGGACGAATCAGAATGTGACGAGGAAGAAGCTGCTCTACTGGTACGAAAATTCAAGAAGTTCTTCAGGAATAGCAGGTATACAAATCAAAGAAACAACAAAGAAAGAAGAACAAAAACCAATCTTGAATGCCACAAATGTGGAAGTACCGAACACTTCATCAAGGATTGCCCAATGTGGAAGAATGAAAAGGGCAAGGGAAAGACAAGGGATTCAAGAAGACCATTGAACAAAGAAAACTTTAACAAGACCGACTTTCGCAAGGCCATGATTGCTGTATGGGGAGAAACTGAAAGTGAAAATGAAACTATTGTTTCCGAAGAAGAGGAGACAGCTAACCTATGTCTCATGGCTACGCACAAAGGCAAGGGAAAGCAGGTAAATAATTCTAATTCATTTTCTGACCATTCATTCAATCTAAGTAAAGATAAATTAATAGAGTTGCTAAAGGAGACACAAGCTAAACTTGAAAATTGTAATGATAAGTGTCTTCAATTAGAAAAGGAACTCAAGGTAAGCAAAGACCACATCTCCTATATAAACACCTTTAGATCCGATGTCCAAAACAGATTTTTCGGTTTGTTGGACCAAAACATAATTCTAAAAGAGAATATGGAGAGAATTAAAAAGGAAAATGTTATTCTTAATATTGAGTTATCGCAATACAAATTATTAGGCTTAAATGAAAAATTGAATGATGCATCTACTAAAGATTTGTGCAATGATTTTCATAATTTAAAGTTGAATCTAGAATCCAACCATATTAATGATGATAAGCTTGAATTAAATTCAAGAGAAAAAGGGAAAATCAAAATCACTCCCAAATGGATTTAAGATGCTAAAAGCAAAATTTCAAAAGGCCTAAATTACTTTAAGAGTAACAAGAAAAAGAAAGCTTACGTTGATCTTCCTAGTGACAGATTCTGTTCCTTTTGTGGAGGAAAAGGTCATCTGAAGGACCAGTGCACTAAAAAGGAACAGTACACTGTCTCCAACAGAAACTATGTCGATAACATTCAGAATAAGAAAAATGATTCATGCAAAATCGACAAGGAACCCAAGAAAGTCTGGGTTCCTGTAACTAACCATTAATTTTTTTTTCAGGTCCAAGTGAGAGGGAACAGCTCATGGTATCTCGACAGTGGGTGTTCCAAGCATATGACGGGTGACAAATCTAAGTTTCTCTCACTTGAAGCCTGTGATGGGGGAACAGTAACCTTCGGTGACAATATGAAGGGTGAGATAATTACCAAAGGAAAGGTTGGAAGGTCATGTTCCCATGCCATTGATAATGTATTTTTAGTCGAGAATTTGAAACATAATTTACTTAGCATTTCTCAATTTTGTGATAAAGGTAACTCTGTAAACTTTACTTCTGAAAAGTGTATTATTTCTAGGAATGACACAGGAGACACCGTTCTTGAGGGAATCAGAAAAGGGAACACCTATGTGGTGGACCTGGACACTGTTCCCAGAAACAGTCTAACGTGTCTAAGCGTTATAGAAGATGACCCAATTCTTTGGCATAAGCGTCTAGGTCATGCTAGTTATTCATTGATTAATACATTAAGTTCAAAAGACCCAGTTAGAGGACTACCAACTATAAAATTCCTTAAGAATGAAATTTGTGATTCTTGTGCCAAAGGAAAACAAGTGAGATCATCTTTTAAATCAAAGAACATTGTGACCACCACTAAACCACTTGAATTATTACATATGGATCTATGTGGACCTATGAGAACACAAAGCTGGAGTGGCAAAAGATATGTGTTTGTTATTGTTGATGATTACAGTAGATTTACTTGGATTTTATTTTTAGTTAGTAAAGATGAAGCTTTTAATGAGTTTGTTTCTTTCGCTAACAAAATACAAAAATCTACCACTAATCAAATTATTCACATAAGGTCAGATCATGGAAGAGAATTCGAAAATTCAAGTTTCATGAATTATTGCAATGAACATGGATTAAGTCATAATTTTTCGGCACCACGAACACTACAACAAAATGGTGTAGTAGAAAGGAAAAATAGGACTTTAGAGGAAATGGCTAGAACCATGTTAATTGCTAGTGGTCTACCTAGAAATTTTTGGGCCGAGGCTGTCAATACTGCATGTTATATTTTGAATCGTGTATTAATAAGACCAATCACTTCAAAGACACCCTATGAATTGCTTAAAGGTGTTAAACCAAATATTTCCTATTTTCGTGTATTTGGATGCAAATGTTTTGTTCATGTTAATGGAAAACGAAATATAGGAAAGTTTGATGAAAGAAGTGATGAAGCGGTATTTCTTGGCTATTCATCCCATAGTAAGGCATACAGAGTTTATAACAAAAGAACAATGAGCGTGGAAGAATCCGTCCACATAATTTTCGATGAAACTAACTTTTTATCAAGTGAACAGGATACAAACAATTTTAAGATAGGTCTTGCAAATCTAGAGAATGATGAAGAAGAAATGAAAATGCAAGATCAAGGAACAGTAGGTGAACAGCTGAATCCAGAAGAGGCAGAAAGGAACGATCTTGATCAGGAACAGCCAGTACTTCAGAACCAACAGACTGTTCCCAATCCAGCTGTTCCCACAGATGAGCAAAACGATACAGTAGCTGAACAGAATGTTAATCAAGCCGATGAACCAGAACATGCTACTGTACCCACAAGAGAGTTCGTGCCCAAACCTTGGAAATATCAAAGTTATCATCCTCTTGATTTGATTATAAGTGATTTGAATAAAGGAACACAAACTAGATCTCAAATGAGAAATTTTTGTGCACACTTTGCGTTCCTATCATCACTTGAACCAAAGAACCACGAAGAAGCTCTAGAGGATTTCGAAAGGATTGTGGCCATGCAAGACGAATTGAATGAATTTGAAAGAAATAAAGTATGGCATTTGGAACCCAAACCAAAACACAAAAAGGTAATCGGTTTGAAATGGGTATTTCGGAATAAACTAGATGAGCATGGAATTATTGTAAGAAACAAAGCAAGGCTCGTGGTCAAAGGATACAATCAACAAGAAGGTATTGATTATACCGAGACATTTGCACCGGTAGCAAGGTTAGAGGCTATTAGAATTTTATTTTCTTTTGCTGCATTCATGAACTTTAAATTATATCAAATGGATGTGAAATGTGCTTTCTTAAATGGTTTTCTTGATGAAGAAGTTTTTGTTGAACAACCTCCAGGCTTTGAGAATACCTCCTGTCTTGATCATGTCTACAAGCTTGATAAAGCTCTTTATGGCTTGAAACAAGCTCCTAGGCAATGGTATGAAAGACTATCAAAATTTTTGATTCAAAATGACTTTGTAAGAGGTAAAATTGATAAAAACCTTATTCTTCAAGAACAAAGGTTCCAATATTTTAGTTGTTCAGATATATGTTGATGATATTATTTTTGGTGCCACCAATGAGTTACTGTGTAAAGAATTTGCTAATCTGATGAGCCATGAATTTGAAATGAGTATGATGGGAGAACTTAATTTCTTCCTTGGTTTGCAAATTAAACAAACTGAAAATGGTATCTTTATTCATTAACAAAAGTATATAAAAGAACTTCTCAAGAAATATGGCTTGAATAATACTAAAACTAACCATACACCTATGGCTACAAATGTTAGATTAGATGAAGATCCAAATGGTACAAATATTGATCAAACTATGTATCGAGGCATGATTGGCTCTTTATTATATCTAACTGCTAGTAGACCCGATATTGCATTTAGTGTTGGTTTATGTGCTAGATTTCAATCTAATCCTAAGGAATCACATCTCACAGCAGTAAAAAGAATTTTAAGATATTTGAAGGGAACAGACGACTTGTCTTTATTTTATCCTAAAAGTGATGTTTATGATTTAAAAGGTTTTAGTGATGCAGATTATGCAGGTGATCTAGTTAATAGAAAAACCACGTCAGGTATGGTACAATTTCTTGGCTCATGTTTAGTTTTATGGAGTTCCAAGAAACAAAACACTGTTGCTTTATCAACTGCTGAAGCTGAATACGTAGCAGCAGCAGATTGCTGTTCCCAAATGCTTTGGATAAAACAGCAGCCAAGAGATTTTGGTATTAAGTTTGAATGTGTTCCTATTTATTGTGATAATACCAGTGCCATATGCATATCTAAAGATCCAGTGCATCATTCACGAGTAAAACACATCCACATTAGGCATCATTTTGTTAAGGATAATGTTGAAAATAAAAATATTATTGTCAAGCATGTAAATACCAACGAGTAAATAGCAGATATCATGACTAAACCGCTTCCAAGGGAACAACATGAGAAAATGAGATTGGAACTTGGCATGATCAAGCTGCATTGAAGTGAGTGACATATGTGATCCTTAAAGACAGAACGAAAATTGAAAAGGTTGATCAACCACAAAATCTTGATTGAAAAATCGATTATCGAAAGGATCAGGTACGCACTATTTAAAAGTATATACCGTGAATGCTCTTATGATTGCATGTTTGATTTGATCAGATTGTAGTAGCATAAAATTTCCATTTACCTTTTATTTTCATAAAAATATTTTAATATTTAATATACATATTTCTCCAACAATTTTTTAATTAAGAAGTAGGAGTTGAATCATCACAGTTCCTCGCCAAATTCGTCTGTTTCCATTTCACATTCTGTGTCCATATGCATGAATTAAATAAGGAACATGAAACACCTAATCAATTAAAGTAAACGTCCCTTCATACTCATTATAATCATTCTCACACGCCAAGTCCTAAAACCTTCATCCTCAAACGCAATCAACTCTGAATCCCAAAATCAACTTCATCTTTTCACATTTTCTGCAAAATCTCGCTCCATCAACTCATCAAATCACCATGAAAAACAAGAGCCGTACACCCAAGATGAAACAACCCAAACCTCTACAAATCATCCATCCAACACCTCTCATTACCGAAACTGAGTCCTCATCAAGAAAGCAACAGGAAACCCCGGATGTTTCTAAAGTGCATGAAAGCTCAAAGAGAAAACGAGTTGCTACAGTAAAGAAATCATCTTCAAAAAGGGCAAAAGTTGATGTTCAAGTAAGTGCTTAAGAGCTATCTAAAGAGATGATTGTTGGTTTCGGTCTTGATAAACAATGGTATGAATCCAGTTTCTTTCCTCAATTTCACGACATTTTGCAAAATCAATGTTGGGAATCTTTAATGGGAGAACACTGTTGCAACCCAATGTACTCCAACTTGATGCGCGAGTTTATTTCAAATTTTTCTTTTGACCATGGCGTTTGTACTAGTGTTGTTAAGGGGATTAAAATTGAATTTAATAGTTTGATTTTAGGAGGGTGGTTAGGTGTTCCCTCCACTGGATTTGATATATATGTTGTTGGATCAAAAATCAATTTTTCTGGGATAAATGAGAAGGTAGTTTGGAAGTTTCTAGGGATAAAAGAGAAAAGAGGAAAGGTTAGTCACAATGTGTTGTCACCAATGCACAAGCTGTTATACAATATAGCAAGACGATTTATTCTGCCTCGTACATCTAAAAGAAGTGAGGTTAGTTTAAGGGATGCTACGTTAATATATTGTATGGCTAATAACATCAAGATTAATTTTCCCTCTTTGATGATTTGTCACTTGAATGATTGTATTTTTAAGCGTAATGTGTTAGGATATGGTGGATTGTTAACATGGATATTTATGAAGTTGGGTGTTCCTCTTGATGGTCCAAATTATCCCATGGGTCCAAATAACAAAGTAGGTGTTAAGTGTTTGAACAACTTGCATCTTAGATTAAATGAAAAAGGGACCCTTGAGAATATCTCTGAACAATCTAAGGGCACAAATGAAGAAGAAAATGAAAAAAATGTAGAGGAGGAGGAAGTAAATAAGGAAGAACAGGAGCCTGTTCCTTCTGCCACTGAGAAGGCAGAGGAGCATTCTGAGGAGGAACAGGAGGAAAATTCTTGTAAGGGGGAAGTTGAGAAGGAACCTGTGAAGGAAGCTGTGGAGGAAAAAGAAGAGACAATTGAGGAGAGTTCTTTACCTGGTTCAACCCCTAGGAAGAGTCGTAGGCTAGCTTCCAAAGGCAAAAAACCTGTTGTTATTATTGATGATGACTCAACCTCATACACAACAGCTGAACCAAGCCATCCTTCCTCACCTAAACCTGCCACACCTTCATTCCATAATTTTTCTTCACCACCACAGTCACCAATACAACCATCTTCACCACTACAGTCACCTATACCATCATCACCACCACCAGTACACCAATCACCGAATCAAGGTTTAGGTGACACTACAGTTCCTACAACCCCTCTATCCTCCATTCTCCTAAAACTCACAGAATTTCATTCAAGCTTCCTTGTTTTTAAAGATGAAATTCGTGTCTCCATAGCCTCACTATCTGCTCAAATGGACCAAATAGAAGCACGTTTGGGGGCCAAACTTGACACAGTAGAGGTGGAAACAGAATATATAGATGAAGAAGCTCCTGCATCTTAATTTCTCCTGATAATCATCATATTTTCTTATTTGTTGCAACCATCACTATTATCAAACAATCTTTTCTTGATTTTGATTTGTACCAGCTGGGGTACTGTTTGTATTAATTCATACTATGACCTACATTTTCCCTTATGCTACTAACTATCTGTGACGATTAATCTTAGCTGATCTTGTTTGCATTCATTGTTACTGCTTTTTACTTTGTGCATCCTCATTCTCTCTTTGACTATGTCTATATGCTTAGTGCTGTGGTTTGATTGCTCCAATTCTTTTTGAATGATGTCAAAAGGGGGAATATTTGGCACAAACTTAAATAATGCTTGAATATGTTTAGCTCTGATTAAATCTATAATGTTGGGCATAAGGATTAAGGTTATGATTCATTGATTCATTGTTGAGCTCTGATTACTGATTATACATTGAAGCTCTGATACTGATTACACATGATGGTTTCTGATTATACATGATGCTTGTTTA
>NC_080060.1:19459104-19461604 GCF_026212465.1 Amaranthus tricolor | reverse complement strand
CCAGCAGCACTGGCAGGCGGCAGCCTTCCCACATCCTCACGTACGGCCACCAGCAACAAGGCTGCATTTGTACTCTAGCTGCCAGCACACAGGGCTGTCCCAGCCGGTTTTGGCCCTCACTCCAGCCGGTTCTGGGCCCTGTGCCACCACCACCACAACCTTTATTTCCCTCTTCACCCTTTTTGCTAGTTTTATCTTGGTGAGTCATCTTCTCTTCTCCTATTTGATTCCTTCTTGCTTCCAATTGAAATTTATTAATTTTATGAGTTATGTATTAAATTTTGTATTATTTTTCATTGAATCTTGTTATAGGTAAGAGTTTGATTGATGATTTGAGTATAATTATTAATTAAGGTTAGAAGTATGAATGAAAAAGATGATGATGGTTCTACTTTTGGTTTTAAAATGTTTGGTAAATTGAATAGAATGGTATAAGCTTTAATATGTGATTATATTGTGAATGGTGATAATAGTATTTATAAATGGTTAAGTCACTAAAAGGGGTTGTAAATTGTAACTTGCTTTATAAAGACGATGGTGGTCATATCACAACATAAACTAATCATGCACCTAATTCTATTATGAGAATAAAGTAGTACGACAATCAACCCAAAATGTTCTCTATGAAGCATACTTCAACATACCACTCTTAAGTGAATATTTCCCTCAAACAAGCACATTAACATATATTTATTTTGTACCATGATCAAGAAAAATACGTGAAGAACATTCTATTTACTTAATCTTCTATAAATTTTGTGACAGTTTTAAGGATCATGAAAACTCACCAAGCAAAAATGATAAGGATAGCAAGGACACCAAGATAAACAGAAGAACACAAGATAAATTTCCACCTCTTTTCTCCTTCTTCTTCTCCTTGGCTGACACAACACAAACACACACACACATACACACACCAAATTTTTCTGACTTTTCTTGTTATCTTTTAATTTCTATCATAGAAGGTAAAGATGTTAAGGCATTATGTAGTACATCCAAAATTAATGAGCAATTATGCTCATAAATCTATGGGTTACAAAAAATAATTCATAACTCTTCCTTTCCTACTACATAGCCGGCCATCCCTTCCCTTCGCCTTCCTATTCTATTTTTTTTAATTAATTAATCAAACCTAATAACTTTGATACAAAAACGTGCCGATTAAATTTTACGCAACAAAGACGAAACATGACAGACACGTTAGGTGAACAATGAATCAACTTATATTTTTACTTATCTAATAAGCTTTGAATTAAAACAAACTTTTACTTCCTTTATTTGTTGGGTGTTTCATTTTATTACATCTTGTGAATAAAATGTCACTTTTTTTCATTTTTGTTGTCTAAATACATCATCTCAAAATGGGAAAGCTGAACGAAAAATTCGATCCATCAATAATATATATAGTCCGTGCATTACTAACCCATGCTTCCTTAACCCCTTCTTTTTGGCATCATGGTCTCTAAATAGTCACTTATTTATTAAATATTATTCCTAGTAAACTTCTTCAATAAAAATCTCCACACCAAATCCTCTACAACAAAATACCCCCATACTCTCCTCTCTGAGTTTTTAGATTTCTATACTACCTATTTATTTCATCCTCTCAAATCCACAAACTTCAACAAAGCTTAACCCCTTTTATTTTTCTCAGCTATCCTTCAAATCAATGTGGCTATAAATATTACGACATTTCTTCTAAGAAAACCATCATAAGACGACATGCGTTTATTTTATGAAACTCAATTTCCTTTATCCAAAATATATGCTCCTATGTTGCGAACTTATGATTTTCTAGATCATGGTTTAACTCTGTTCTTATCTCATTTTCTTAATCCCGATGATATGCAGCACCAACAACCAAAAATACTCCCAATACCAAGCGCATTATATCAATACCCAAAGCCCAAAACATTCTTTTCTAGCCCTCAACTGACACTACTACAAATTATATTTATAGCAGCACTTCAAAAATGTTACATTAAGATCTTTAAATGCTACAATAAATCTGATGCAATATTTTTTGAAGTGTTATTTTAATTTGCATTGTATTAGCCAAATGCAATACCTTTTCAAGTTCTTACAACTAGGAGTGTAAGTTATTTAGTGAAAAACCGAACACCGAACCAAACCAAATCGAATATGTATTTTAGTTTGACTATATTTTAAATTTGGTTTGGTTTGGACTGAATTTTAATTATAACTTAGTGTTTGGTTGGGCCTCGGTCTGGGTCCAACAAAACTGAAAAACCAAAAAAACTAAAATATTAAAGGCATGTTATATCTTCCATTTGATTTGTTTGAATTTTTGCCCTTATTCTAGATTTTTGTTTAATGTTTTTTACTTGTTCAAATTAAAAACCCTAAAATTATTAATATTTATTTAGGAGCTTTAGAAAGAATAAGTTTGAAAACATTACATGCAAATTTGATTTTCGATGCAAAATATATAAATCGGTGCAATTCGGTCTATTTTGTTCAATTTGGATTGGTATTTTAA
>NC_080060.1:19449104-19451604 GCF_026212465.1 Amaranthus tricolor | reverse complement strand
ATTTATCAATTTCACTCATTTTATCCCATTTTTTTATTTGTTACGTCTTTTTTTTTATAATATTATCCATAAACTACCCTTACTTATATACTGATAATCCCTCTACTTGTTTTCCTTTTACTAATAATTTAGCAAAATAAGTAGAATAAAAAACATTGATGCATGTCCTAAGGTATTACAATAGGCATCGAAATAGTGAATATCTTTATTTTTATTTATATTTTTCTCCAACTTTTCAATAAAATATATTTTTTCTACTTGAACTTCACTTGCTATATTATATTTACGGCTAATTCTAGTAAATTAACCAGTGACCTTTTGATGCCACTAATTTTATAATACTATTGTCTCCATGTGCGTCGAAATACTCGGTTGTTACTTGTTTAGTTTGGAATTAGATAATAACACTGCTATACACCATTTAATTAAATTTTCTTATATGTTTGTATAAAAAAAAAAATTAAAAACTTACGACTTTATATTTTAACCATCTTAAACTATCCTACACTCATTTAATAAATAATATTATAAAGATTTTATAAAATGACTGAAAAAATAAAATAAAATATATAAATTTTCTAATACATTAAATGATATGACATAAATAGTAAAAAATCAATTAATATAGATAATATTATAGTCATAATTAGAAAGTAGAATGGTAAAGACATAAACATTAGTCATAATAATAATGACGTCATCATTGAATTTTAGAGAGAAAATTTTTATTGAAAAAATGACAGATCAAATAATTTTTTAAAAGTGATGTGATCAGATTTAATATTAGTTATAGATAGATTTAAATCAAATAATACAAGAACGCAGACAGCCTTCTATGTATGTTCCCTAATCATAACCAATGACTGTTCTGACACCTCTTTAAGTTGAATAATTTAAGTCAACGTGTTTTGATCATACGCGGTTTCCAGCATTACACAAATTCACACACCTGAACAATGAACACCACGTGCAATCCATTCATGCTCCACTTCACCACATGCAATCCACTCATCACTTTCTTAAACTAAGACTATATCCTCCACAATCATAAAATAACACGTGTTAAAATAACTTTTAAAAATACTAAATAATGGATAAATCATAAATCGTACTACTTATAAATATAATCCATCCACAAATCTCTTCTTCAGTCTTACACCAATCCAAACCCAAAATGACAAAACCAACTCTTATTTTCCTCATATTGTTTTCTCTCAACTTTGCTTCTATTTCTGCTTTATCCCAAAAACCAAAAGCCTTAGTTTTACCAATACGCCAAGATGTAGGTACTAATTTACTAGTGGCTGATATTTACGGAAGAACCCCTCTTAAACCCGTGGGCTTTGTAGTGGACCTTACAACCCGCCACTTATGGGTTAATTGTGAAACTAATTACAAATCATCCACTTTGACCCAGCCCAAATGTAAATCAGCCCAATGTCAAAAAGCTGGTACTAAATATTGTCATACTTGTCCAATAGCAGCTAGACCATTTTGTCATGCTAATACTTGTGGGTATTATTTAGAAAATCCAGTAACCCATCAGAATACTGTGGGTGAGTTAGCTGAAGATGTTATTGCTTTTAGTTCAACTAATGGGTTTAACCCGGGCCCATTGGTCCAAATACGGGATTTCTTATTTACTTGCTCGCCTTCAGCTCTGGTCGAGCTAAAGTTACCTAAAGGTGTACAAGGTGTAGCCGGGCTGGCCCATGCTCCGATTGCAGTACAAAACGTGTTGGCCTCTAAACTTGGGCTTAAGCCCATTTTTACTATGTGTATTCCATCGGGTAATTCTAATGGAGTCATTTTCTTTGGGTCAGACGGGCCTTATAGTCTCCTTCCTGGGCTTGATTTTTCAAAAACACTTAAATATACACCATTAACTATAAGCCCATTTGATGAATATTACATCAATGTAAAGGGTATCAAAATTAACCAAAAGCCCGTTCCGGGCCTTAACATTTCATTGCTTTCGGTAAAGGACACGGGTTCTGGTGGTGGAACCACAATCAACACTTTGTTACCTTACACTATTTTAGAAGGTTCTATTTTTAAGGCTATAACATCTTTTTTTGCTCAACAGCTTTCTAAGGTTCCTACAGTAAAACCCATTGCACCATTTGGGCTTTGTTATGAGTCCAAATATTTCTCATCAACTTTATTAGGGCCTGGAGTTCCAAGTATTGATCTTGAGTTAGAAGGTAAGGATGCAGTTTGGTCTATATTTGGGCTGAACTCAATGGTAGAGGCCCACCCTGGAGTGTTATGTTTGGCATTTGTGAATGGTGGAAATGAGTATAGAGCTAAAGTTAATATTGGAGTCTACCAGATTAAAGATGTTCCACTCAAATTTGATTTGAGTAAATCAGTCTTGGGCTTTGGTGGCCCGCTAAGTGGAGCCCGAACCCATTGTGAGAATTTCAACTTCACTACCGTTGCTTGATGAAAGGGTATTTCTTGATGTGGGGGTATTTGATTTGACCAAGTCCAAATTGCT
>NC_080060.1:19327725-19445225 GCF_026212465.1 Amaranthus tricolor | reverse complement strand
ATATCATATGCAAGCTTTCATGTTTTTGTAAATCTATCCTTATATGTTCTTCCTAAGGAATGTGAATAATACTACAATAGATCAAAGGATTTCGATTAAGTTTCACTCATATAAAAAGTACCAAAAAAACATGCTAATCTTTAAGACACACTAAGATTATCAAAATATAGAACTGTGAACAGTTTTAGAGCTTTATAATGTTTATTAAGCCTTTTAAGCCTCCACACGGCCCATAAATATGTGCACCACAAAACTAAAGACGAATATGTTAAAAGCATGAAATTATAATATGACGAAGAAAATAACGACTGAAATATAATTGTTGAGTAATCTTGTTTGATTATTGTAGTTTCTTTCAATAAATTGATTTTATATCATTTTTACTTGGAGATATGAGCGGTTGAAAATATGCATTGACAGCGTAATTTGAGAAGTATTGCAAGCAAAGAGAAACGGAAGATAATAATTGATTTCTGGTTTATCACCAAATTTTGGTGTGTTTTTGTATATTATTTCAGTATATCAAAGATGTGTGATGGTCACAACATTTATACATGAGTTTGTAAAGTAACTGTAAAAAAAAAAACTACCTACTATTTGATGGCTACAATCTTCCACTAACTGCTATACTCCTAAAAACTGCCATATGTAAGTAACCGCAAGCAACCGACTAAGTTTACAGTTTTAACACTCCCCCTCAAGTTGGGTAGTCGGGTCACCAACACCCAACTTGCGTAAGACCTCTTCAAAGAACTGAGTTCCAACCGCTTTCGTAAGAATGTCTGCTAGCTGATCCTCTGATTTTACATGTGGAAGCCTGATTATTTGGGCTTCTAACTTCTCCTTTATGAAATGTCTGTCCACTTCTACATGTTTAGTGCGATCATGCTGAACTGGATTTTCCGAGATGTTGATAGCCGCTTGATTGTCGCAGTATAACTCACAACTCTGTGTAGGGGCGAATCCTAGTTCACTTAATAATTTCCTAAGCCATAGGACCTCGGTGATTCCCTTTGCCACACCTCTGAATTCAGCTTCCGCACTAGACATAGCAACTACCTTTTGCTTCTTACTCCTCCACGTGACTAGATTTCCTCCGACTAAAGTGAAGTAGCCTGATGTTGACTTCCTATCGTCTCTAACTCCTGCCCAATCTGCATCTGTGTATGCCACTAGATCAAGGTGACCATTTTTCTGATAAAGTACTCCCTTACCGGGACACCCCTTGAGGTATCTGAGAATCCTATATACTGCATCCATATGCTGAACCTGAGGCTTGTGCATGAACCGGCTGACTACTCCTACTGCATATGCGATATTTGGCCTTGTGTGAGCTAAGTAGATCAACTTCCCTACCATGCGTTGATACTGCATACGATCAGCTAATTTTCCCCCTTCAATCATCTGTAGTCCATGGTTCAGCATCATTGGTGCCTCGATAGGCTTGCAATCCAACATCCCTGTTTCAGTTAGCAGGTCTAAAACATACTTCCTTTGGGATATGAAAATTCCTTTGTTCGATCTAAGAATTTCAATCCCTAGAAAATACTTTAGCCTGCCTAAATCTTTCATCTCAAATTCTTGAAACAGTTTCCTTCTTAGAATTTCAATTTCATCTTTATCATCCCCGGTAATGATCATGTCATCGACATAAATTATCAGGCACGTCGTTCTGCCTCCTCTTCGTTTAAGGAACAAGGTGTGGTTTGAATTACTTTGCTTGTAGCCAAATTTCTTCATTGCAGAGGTAAATCTACCAAACCACGCTCTAGGGGACTGTTTTAACCCATACAACGCCTTCTTTAATCTGCAACCCTCATTCTTTGAGAATCCTGATGTAAACCCTGGTGGGGCTTCCATGTATACTTCCTCCTGTAGTTCTCCATGTAAAAAGGCATTTTTAACATCAAATTGATGGAGAGGCCAGTTTAGGTTTGCTGCAATGCTGAACAGAACTCGGATTGTATCAAGTTTCGCAACCGGAGAGAAGGTTTCTGAGTAATCAACCCCATACGTCTGAGTGTATCCTTTAGCCAACAATCGAGCTTTATACATTTCAATCGTGCCATCTGACTTGTATTTGCTCGTGAACACCCATCTACATCCGACGGCTTTCTTTTTATCTGGTAAGATGCATTTTTCCCATGTGTCGTTCTTGTTAAGAGAGTTAATTTCTTCTTCCATCGCCTTTCTCCAGTGTGCAGACATTAGAGCTTCTTCGACTGTGGTTGGACTCGTAGTCGTATCTAAAGCTACCTTGAAGGCTAAGGCACTTTGTGACAAATTTCCTGATCCTGATAGCTTCTCAATCGGATATCTCGAACGTTGTGCTTCATACTCAGGATCATATCTTCTTGGAGGGACTCCTCGAGTGGACCGAGACGGTAACATATATGATGTATCATGACCCCTTGCTTAACCTGTATCTGTGGAAATTTTCTCACCTTTCTCAACTATGTCTGTATCAATATCTTCACTCAAAGTATCAACTATCACATTATCCCTGTTAGTGCTTGTTGAAATATCGATATCAGGAGATGTATGACTATCAAGAGCTATATAACTTACCTGATGGTCAGATAGGACTGGTGGTGGTGGAGGAGTGAACAGAATATCTTGGTGAGGTGACTCTGTAGCATTGTTAGGTCACTCTGTAGTATTGTCAACTTGTTCTTTTGGATCAAGGTTGGGCAACCACGGACTAACTAGCCAACTGAGACTGTCGTCGTCATGATAATTCTCCCCCTGACGGCGAAGATGATGATAGTAGAACTCGTGCTCAATGAACTCGCAATCCATGGTGGTGTAAGCTTTTCTGGTCGAAGGATCATAGCACCGGTAACCCTTTTGATTGCGACCATATCCAATAAAAACACATTTCAACGCTCGAGGTTCAAATTTACTGCGTACCTTTGCTGGACAATGAACAAAAACGGTGCATCCAAAAATACGAGGAGGTAGAATATGCGTGGAGGGTATAGGGAAATGGGTTTGGAGGGTGGCAAGAGGTGTATGGTATTGGAGACTCTTAGTGGGAAGTCTATTGGTAAGGTAATTGGCAGTGGCGATGGCTTCCGGCCAAAGATAAGTAGGAACACGAGAGTCAAGCATAGTAGCACGGGTCATCTCAAGGAGTGTACGATTTTTCCGTTCCGCCACGCCATTTTGCTGGGGTGTGTTAGGACAAGATGTTTGATGTATGCGGCCTTTTTGCTTAAAGAAAAGATCCATGTTAGAGTTGATATATTCTCTACCATTATCAGTTCGAAGCATGCGAGGTTGGGTCTGAAATTGGGTACAGATCATATTATAGAACTCAACGAACATATGAAAAACTTCAGATTTTTGTTTAAGAAAATAAACCCAACTCATGCGGGTACAATCATCAATAAAGGTAACAAAGTACGAAAAACCATGTAGTCCTACAACCGGGGCAGGGCCCCACACATCAGAATGAACAAGCATAAAGGGCACATCAACTTTATTCAAACTATTAGAATACGAATGTTTGTGACTCTTTGCAAGGATGCACGTTTCACATTTAAACACAGGTCTCAGCTCTACAAATTAGGAAAAAGTTTTTCTAAATACCCTATAGAAGGATGTCCCAGTCGTCGATGCCACAGTTGTCTTTCCTCTAGTCCGCGAACAAGTGCTGCTTTGCCTTTTTGAGTCTCCTCTTCCAAGTAATACAGTCCATCTCTCTCAACACCACGCGCAATGATGTTTCCTGTCTGAGCATCCTGCACAATACAACACCCGGGTTTCATCAGAACCGTACAGTTAAGATCTCGCGTAAGTTGGCTTACAGACAATAGCTTATGTGACAGGTCAGGTACAAATAAACAATTTTTTAAAGTGAGGTTTTTTGTAAATGAAATAGTTCCGTCTCCTCTCACTTTAATCCCTTCCCCATTCGCGGTTTTAATAATGTCTTTCCTAGGTACGTCATGAGTCAAAAAATCAATCGGGTCAAATGACATTGTATCAGTGGCACCACAATCGAAAATCCAACCCCCTTTAAAATAAGATGAAACATTAAAGGAGGAAGAGAAATTTTGAGTTGGGATGATGGCCACACGTGTACTGTCACGTGACCCTCTCCCCTCTCTCAACCCTAATGCTCCCTTATTTAAAGGGCTTTGAGGAGGCCCTTTCTCCTCACTCTCTTCTTCTAACGCCATTTTTGCGCCGTTGTCTTCTACTGCTCCCTTATTTTTGTGAGATTGGGAGAGCAATTCTTCCTCTTCTTCCTTTTCTAACCCTAAAATGGCGACGTTGTCTCTCCCTTTGGTACCTTGTTCATCTGCTATGCCGGATCTGAAGGAGAGAGAGACCCTTTCGTTGTTGCTTCTGGTACCTTCTTCATCTGGTTTACTGTTGGCTTCTCTGGTACGTTTCCCTTTTTCTTTTTCAGCTTCATCTATGGGTGTATGGCCTTCAGTACTCCACCCCATGGCCACCTGTCCGGTCCGATTTTGCTCCGGAAAACGTGCTGGCTTTCTTTCCCCCCTCCTCTTTGCATCCGGCCACCATTCTGGGTAGCCTACAAGCTTGAAACACTCATTCTTGGTATGTCTTGTGCCTCCACAGTGGGTGCATTTGAGGTGTGTTCTGTCATCTTCACGTCTGTAGCTCCTTCCCTTTGCTGAGAAAACCCCACCGGAGCCCGATGATTCCATATTTGATGAGGGCTCTTTTTTCATGATGCCACGCCTTAATATTTCTCTTCTTATAGTTGCATAAGCCTCCTCCACTGTTGGGAGTGGATCTAAAAGTAGGAGGTCGCGCCTATCTCTGTCGAATGTTTGATGGATTCCTGCCAAGAACTGGTATAATCGATCTTTCTGGATTAATTGGTTGTAAACAATGATGTCATCTGGGTCTTTCATTGGATTGGGTTGCCTCCTGTCGATTTCTTTCCACAACATTATTAGTTTGCTGTAATAAGTTTCAATTGTGTCAGTTCCCTGTTGCATTTTGTTGGCTTTGACTGTAAGGTCGAATATTTGCAGGCCGTCTCTCCCACTATTGTAGAGAGTTTCAATCCCTTGCCACAAAGCTTTGGCTGTTGGGAAATCAAGATACTGATTCACCAAATCAGCATCTACATTCTCTAAGATCAACGAAATAACAATCGAGTCACGTTTGGTCCACTGGCTGTAGGCTGGGTCATCTGTGGAAGGAGGATCGTCTATGATGTGATTGAGACGATCTCGTCCACTGATGGCTAAGTGCATCAGCCTGGACCATTTTGTGTAATTTTGATTCGTTAGTTTCTCAGAGACGTAGAGGGTGTGGGTGTTAGTCACAGTTTCAGGGGTTGGTTGATTGGAGTTTAACTGTTTGAACAGTTGCAACAATTGCCCCATTGTGACCGGTTGATCTGGTGCTATGACCGTTCTTGATTCGTCTGCCATTTTTGGGTTAAAGGTATGTTAATGGTAAATGATGAAGCTGCAAAAACGACCTAGAATCGTTGCTGCTCTGATACCATGATTTCTGGTTTATCACCAAATTTTGGTGTGTTTTTGTATATTATTTCAGTATATCAAAGATGTGTGATGGTCACAACATTTATACATGAGTTTGTAAAGTAACTGTAAAAAAAAAACTACCTACTATTGATGGCTACAATCTTCCACTAACTGCTATACTCCTAAAAACTGCCATATGTAAGTAACCGCAAGTAACCGACTAAGTTTACAGTTTTAACAATAATAATCATGAACATGAACCTTAATCCACAAATCTTCATTGCATTTAGCACTTCATTGACAGACATAAAAAAATGGTTTGTTCAACTTTGAACTGAATATCATCCAGCAGCAACAAACAAGCAACAGTCGCAGACCAACAGCCAAGTAGCAGCAGCAACATGAAACAAAAAATTATTACAGGGAACAGATGCGTGCCACGCCTGGCCACCAAGGTACACACATTCGTGCCCCGCGGGCGTCCATGGTAGTTTCCTTATCTTCATTAAATTTTTATTGTTGGTTTTGTGTTAAATTCTAGGTTATTTTGTAGCAGTTTTTTAAATAATGTCATTCTTTTTGCTTGTAATGTTGTTAATAGTAATTCTAAACTTCAAAAGATTTGTTTTTTTTGGAGGCTATTGGATAATGACAACCTCCTTGAAAGAGTTCCTCATCAAATCTACTGTGCTATGCTGATCTAGTTTTGGCTTTTGTCTTTTCTATAGTGGCTTACCTCTGACAATTAGATGGGTGATGCAAGGGACATTGGTCAGGTTATACTTTTATTTCAAGTCTTATATTAGATCACTAACATGGCTCTAAACATTTCCTATACATTTTTTGTTGAAGTAAATATGATTTTGCACTTGCTTCAAATGAATGAATGGAAAAGGAGAATTGTAATCAAGCAATCTTATGAATTTAAATTTTGCACTTGCATGAGTTTTGAGGAAATAATTGGATCATCTACCTGCATTTTAACTTCGAAAATATTTTCTTGACAATGATGGTTTACAATATAACTGTTACCACAAGATTGTGTAACTGTAAGGAAAAGAAACTAATAACGTCTTAGCCTCTTTCTCGTTGAACTTTGTACTTTCTTAAATAATGACTTCTGTGTGTATATTGATCATCATAATTGGAAGGGAGGATTTTTTCGTCTTACACGACAATAATCCTCTTTTGTTTTCTGACATCCAGCTAAACTACAAGATCAAGATACTGTGCATAAATTTCAGCTGTTTCTCAGCTGGTAGTACATAGTCAATGATGGTATAAACTAATGACCTAATCTGTAGACCTTGGTGATCGTGAACTTTTCCAGTACAACTTAAACCTAAAAGAAAGCGTTCCTACCAAAAGGTTAACTAAGCTCCCTTCAATGCCAAAGAAAAAGGCCATTTTCAGGTATGTTTGTCCTATCATTTCTACTGTTGCGGTTCTCACCCTTCCCCAGTGTTTTGTCCTGTGAATTTAATGTTCACTCATTGATGCAAGATACCAAATGCGCATAGATAGAGAAGCAAGAAAAAGTGTTGGGATAGAGAGATGTAGGATTTCTGATCAGAAACTTGAATAGAAAAGGTGAAGCTCATCACAGGACACACTAAAAACAGCAAGTGTGAAGTAAATTATGAGAAGAAAAGAAAGAAGAAATTGATTAAGGTGTTTAGATATAATATAGTTGAGCAAAAATGATGTAGGATCACCTACATCTAATTCTCATGAGCTAGCTAAGATGAATACAATGATACATCAAACGGAAGACGCTCAAAATTTAAAGTCCAAATGTCAAGCCCTTTAATTTCGTAGTCATGAACTACGTCTTCATTAATTTGAGTCTTTTATTTCATTTCAAATATTTGAGTTCTTTAGAAATGATTAAGTCAGGTTTAGGATCAAATTTAATCATGTCTCATGTTTAAAATTTGAGTTTTAATTTTCTTTTAAGTCTAGTATTTATTTTTGGCTCAAATGGGTTCAAAATTTATAAAACATGTGAAGCAGAATCGAAGCAAAACATTCGGCCATAAAATCAACAAAATGGCTGAAAATCATCTAGGATATATGAAGATTATTGAAGGACATTTGCAAATCAAGTCAAATCAAGCCAATCAATTTATTTCCAAATATCCTCTAGATTTCAAAATATAGCTGTTGGAAACTTGCTTTTGCGTAATATTCAGATTTTCTTGCAAGTTGTAATCTTTGGTAGCTGAATTCTTTAGTATAAATAGGCTACTTGCTCTATTGCAATTCATTCACTTCCATTACATTTTTAATACAAACAACCTTTGAGCATTTCTTGTTATTTCTTTGCAATTTAATTTTAACTTGGAGTAGTTGAAAGTAAGTTGAAGTTCCTTTACTTTTCATTCTTTTGGCTAAAAATTGAATGTGTTGTTAGGAGCCCATAACTTTAATTTCGTGGTGAATTCTGTATCAAAATTAAACCTTTGGTTAAGCCATTTTTAAGTTGTTCAATTAACATATCTTTCTTAATTTTTCTTGTTTCAAACCACAAAAATCACAAAACAATTCCATTACAATAGAAACTAATCAGCCTTATTTATTGAATTTAAAACTTCAAAATACAAACGTGTGTTTATAGTTTGGTTCTTGTTTAATATATAGCGAACCTATATCAATAAAGTAGCAATAAACATGAGTTCTACATACTTAAACCAATCACACACATCAGTATGTATTGAACATGAATTAATATAAACTTAGTTATATGCATTGAACTTGAACTAATATATATAGCAAGCAATATTGCTCAACTTTTGACACTGCACATAGTCGTAAGCTCAATATTGGTTGTGTCCATATATTGTTTGATTCTGAATTTATAATATTGTTGCAAGTTTAAGGGTCTCTCTCAAATTCGATTGAGATATGTTTTGTTGGATGTAATTGATATATCGTGTAATTTTACATCTGGTTTGATGGTTAATTTTTTTTATTTTGGTTCTTTAAATTGGTATTGTTTTGTATTTAGGGTTTTCAGGTTGGATTGATAAATTGATTCATCTATTCTATTTTTTTCCTTTTTCTCTTATCTTTTTTCTTGTTTTTCGTGAAGACAGACAGAGAACCAAAAGCAAAGGAGAAATAGCAGAGGAAGACTTCCAAATACATATCTATTCATATTTTTTCCCTCTTTTCTCATCTGAATTTGTTGATTATTCTGTAAGTTAATGAGCGGGTTTTATAAAAACTTGATTTCATTGTAATTCAGGTAAGAATCGTGAGAAAAAGACTTGAAAGAAAGACATTTGACATGATACAAGAATTGGCAGAGGGTGAAAACAAACTGATTAATTGTGTTTTCCGCCTCTCAACCTAAGATTTACTCATTGTTCAGTTATGAACTAGACTTCAAAAAATTGTGGGAGAACTTTCGAATGTTTTTAAATGTGGGAAGTATTGCGCACACTAGAAATCACAAATGCATCACTCCACTTTTGCGATTCTACTCTTCAAAAATTGTGGAAGACTTGCCATTCAGTAAGTATTGAGCCTATAGATGAGGTTGCCATTCAGATTAGGGATGACAATGGGTATTGGAACCGACCCGGATCCATGGATCCATATCCGTTTTCACGGATCTGGGTCCTAAAAAATTGGACCCGTCGGATGCGGATTCGTTTAAATTTCACGGGTCCGGATCCGGATCTGAAAAAAATACCCAGACCTGGACCCGCGGATATGGAGGACCCGTTTTTTTTATATATATATATATTAAATATATATTAAAATATATATATTTGGATGATCTGCGGCACCACAGCATGCATTATGCACATTCTGTCCATCAAAACCCAGTGCAACTGCATCCCTCAGAACCGAAGACAAAGCATTGTAGTAATCTCCATACACCACTTTACTTCTTGGATACTCCTCTTTTATCTCTTTAATTGCTTCTTGTAGCGCCTTATTATGAACCTTTGCGAACCCATTTAGACCCTTAATGAGTTTTTTTTGGTTTGTAGGATCTTGATGATGTTAGTGTTGAAGAATTTTGACTAATTGGGAAGATTGGATGACTATGAACATGAACGATTGACTTTTATTAATTATATTATGTTATTTTGAATAAAAGATTGTGTATCGGCTATATTTATTTACGTAACAAACAACTTTAATGTGTTTGTTGGATATTTTCAAGAGAATTTTAAGTTGTATAATGTTTTTTTGGGTGATTGATTGTGAAATTATATATATTATTAACATTAGTCTATAAATATCTCTTTATTGCAATCTCAACACATTAGAAAGTACAAAAAAAAAAGCAAAAACAAGTCAAACCCGTTTTGGACCCGGATCCGGTACTGGATCCGCAGTACCCGCGGATCCGGATCTGGGTCTTGCCATCCCTAGCTATGATATTTGATGAACAACAATAAACAAACTAATACAAAGTAAACCACAAAAACAGAGCACAACAATGGAAGAAGCACAACACACAATATAAGAGGTATCTAATGATACCTCCCCCTTAATATAAAGTATCTTATCATTAATATAAACAAGAATACATTAATGACTTACCTTACAAGCTTCAAGAACACACTCTCAAAGCAAAAGATTGAATCTTGATGTCAATCTCCCTCAAATGCCCTAATACAAGTAGAGAAAACTCTCTTAACTAAAATCCTAGTAATCTCTTAGTATTAGGCTCTCTCACTCTCACTCTCACTCTCACTCTCATTATTTCAAAATGATCAATTAAGATATTGAGCTAATTGTATACAACGAGTCAATATTATACAAAAATTGTTATTAATAACGACCTGCTGTGTAAGCTAGTGAATCTAATAGTAATGGTTCTTGTTTTTCAAAGGTTAAACCGCAATTGTGACCAACCGAGTACTTTTGAAGTTTAATGAAATGAAAAAGTTTGAGAGGTAAAAATAAGTAGACATTAATGCGTCATGAAACAAGGGCACATGAACTAATGTCCTGACATTTTATACCCCTTAGGTCTAATCTCTTCATCCTTGAGCAAGCCTGTATTTATAACGTTATAGCCTCAAAACCTGATAAGTCATGCTTCTGTTTTATTATACTAACTACTATATTTTACTATATTATGTAATTTATTATGTTGATTAGATAATTTATTTATTGACTTATACGTAACAAAATATTATACTTTTGATATCATGAGAACGCGCAATTAGACGATTTAAAAAAGATATCACTTGACTATATTATTTTTATAAATTAGCCGTAATATATAAAATAAGCTTAAATAATAAACAATGCCAAAAATACTTGTGTAGCAAGTAATTCAACGCAGCAGAAGTAATATTAGTATCTCAGGTTGTATTTCAGATTTTGATTTTATTGGCTTTGAGTTTTGTCGAATAACTTAACGATTTGATTTGAGTTTGTTCGATCATGTGAGTCAATACTAATCGGTTTTTAGATAATGTCATATTTTGTTTGGGTATATTGGGTCCAATTAATACACAATTTAGGTCAAATCGATTTTAGATAATGGGTCATTTCATTTTTGTTTTCAGATTAATTAAAAGTTGGGTTATTTGTGTTTACTTTAGTTCAATTATATCATGTTCGGATTAAATTTGAATGCGAAAATCTTAGCTTGTTTCTTGTCAATTTGAGTTTAGGTTAACTTTAGGCCAGTGAAACATTATATTAAGTAGAAGTAAAATGCACAATAGAGTGTTATATTTTTTATTTTAGAAATACCTTTATTTTTTATATTTAATTCTCATACACATATTTAATTTTATTTTTTCATTTCATCTATAAATTTCAAATATTTTATTATGTTATTTGTTCCATTTAAAATTCCAACAAAATCTTAAAAATATTCCTGTTGTAAGGAGAGAGTTTTTGTTATAAATTGTGACTTTACTTGGACCATTTCCGAAGGCGAAAAAATTGTCTATCAAATGATCAAAACCAAAAAATAATGATTTTGATTAATAATGGTTTTCAATATTTGGTCATGGGTTAGTTGCTCATCCCAGGGGTTAATAAGTCTCAAACCATGTGAAAAGATGTACCTCAAGAAATTTTCAAATCTCATTTCAATTTATTTAAACTAGAAAACAAACATTATACAAAAATTTATAGTTTTTATCTCTTTTATAATTGAGCATTCATTTTTAAATCAACATCTATAGTTATATTTTTTTAAGTAGTTTTTTCAACCACTAAATTGGGATGTTCTTTCAAAAGATTTTAAAGTTTTTAACTACTACCAACCACTATGGAAAAATGCAAGTCCTATACTCTTACTTTTTTCTCTCAGTTACTCCTTTAATCTATTATTCAGTCTAGTTAAGAGTAGTTGCATTGGGATATGGGCTACCGACACATAAATAGGGTAAATATAGAGGTGTCTAAAGTGCGATCAAGAAATTCGGATATCCGATTTTTTAAATAGTAAAAATCACTATTCTGTTACCGTCCGAAAAAATCAGATATCTAATTTTAAAATTCTTATTTTTTGCTTTTTTTTATATAATTTTATATATTTTTAAACATAAATATTTAAACTCACTTTGTTTTCTTTCTTTAATACAAATCGTTGTGGAAATATGGTTTGATTTTCTAAAATCTAAATCAATTAACAATAAATTAATTATGCAACTTAGCTATAGTTGAGAATGTACATATTAGTAAACTTAACAACCTATAAAAAAAATGTTTATTAAAAAATATTTATTTTTTTAAAAAAAAATTAGAAAACAACATATCTGGTTTTACCAAATCCGGTTTGAAAACCAGATATTCGATCCGAATAATCCGGAACCACATATTTGATCCATATTATCCAACTTTCAAAAAACGGATAATTTAACCGATTTTTGAACCGGATACCGAATATTTTGAATTCGGATCGATATTTTTGAACACTCCTAGTAACTACTACTCCTATAATCCAGCTTTCTACTATGAAACATTGGATCTCCCTATCAATTTGCACTATTTTTTATTTTGTTTTGTCTCATTTACTTTGAAGTTTTTATCTTTTTTGGCAGTGGTTTCACTTTCTTTCTTATAATGTAACTCACATGTAACTTTTAAAAAAACCAACTACTCCAGAAACCTTCAATCTCGCTACCCCACCGCCGGAAACTCGGCTATCCGGTGATCGTCCATCCTTTCGTCGATTCTCCTATGTGGTGAGCGTTTCTTTGTACCTTTTGAGTATGTATTAGTCTAGATTTAAATCTTAGAGTTTTGTGACAACTGTCATTTTGAATTCATACACACAAAATTTGTTAATAATTACTTTTAATTTGATGAACATTAGAGAATTACAGTAAAAGTGTAATTTTCTCTATAGTAACCTTGTGTATTTTTAAAGCTCCTCTTGAATTTTATTGCTGACGTAAAAGAAAAAACTTTATAAACCGTTTTGTCATCATTTTTATCGCTAAACAGCTTTAAGTATAAAAATACTTTGTCACTAATTTTTTTTTATTTTATAGTGGATTAAGTTAGTAATTTTCATTTATTATAAGAAATCACATAATCCAGTACGTGAAGATTGCACCATCATGTGGCACTTTCATCACAACTTGATTATTGCAGTCAATCTTTCATAATAAGCTGGTCTTTGAGCATGTAGAAGCTATTTGTACTTCTTTTCATAATTACACTGCATTAACTACAAGTCTATAACTCTTTCATTTCCTTTAATTACCGACTATCACCTTAATTATTTTGTTCGATTTTAACTCTGAAGTTACTTCATTTTCTTAAACGTTATTTGCAATCAAAATTTAAAGAAGAATAATTCAAAGGAATGTACAATTAGAGATTAGGTGTGATTTATAAATCTAAAAATTCCAAGTAATGGATAGATCTAAAATCCAAAAATATCGATAGTATCAAGTTGACTATCTAAAAAGAACGGTTACTATATCAGGTGAAATTACCATTTTTTAGTTATATAGAAAATATCTAAAATACTATTTCAAATAAGACAAAGATAATGGTCAATAAACAATGGATCTGGCATGACTGACAGCTCACTATTAAACCTAGGTTTGATAACACTCTGATGACCTAAATAGAATAGATAACGACATGAGTTAGGGAATTGGGAAGTTAAATATGAATTAAGATTGTTAGTGCCTTTGCATGCTAAGATAAATTTATTGTTTGTATGTAATCTATATAATGTGTTGTATGAAGTCTCTGACGTGTACTGGTTTATGTTTTTTAGAACATGCAATGATGTTGTCATTTGACAACTAGCAAGTTGATTGCGATGGGATTGGAAGAGTGAGAATTGGACATTTGAACATGTAATTGAGCAATTCGATACTCTGGATTATTGTTATATGTTTAATGAACATTAATTTATTTTTTTATTGTAAGCACTTTTGCCTTTTTAAGACTTCCGCTGAATTATTATTTTTGATGCCAATTATTATTTCTTTGTCACTAGAACGTTGTCGGTCCTAGAATCCCATTTAACTTAAATATCCGACGTGTAATCCGGAATTTATATTTACATGTGAATATCCGGTTCACTTTAACTCGGACTATTACACACTCAAGGAACTTCGCTCGAAGTTGGTCCATTCTTTCTTTAAATTCATTTTCCCCCTCATGTAACTTGTAGACTTCAAGGTCGCATAATCTATGGCTCTTCCTCTCAATGTCCATTTAGGGTTTGGGGTTCCATCGGAGCTTTGCCTTTTTCCATAGTCATCCTGGTCAACAACTACGATTAAACATAACCCTATTCGATACTTTAGACACCCTCATACATCATAGATAAATTAAAACGTTGTATGCTCACTTAATTTCACCTGAAACTGGTTTATATGTTGTTTTCTTTAATCAACCAATGTTCAGAATGCCTGCTGTGATACCAGTTGTAACAGTCTATGCTCACCGACCCGATTTCATACATTAAAAATGTTAGACCAAGACGGTTCGTCGTCTATTACCGAAAATTATGACTTAAAACAAAAGAAAAATTACGTCACTTGTAAGGCGAATTGCATTTTGACGATAAAGAAGTAAAGAAAAGAATTCACAGTCCAAAGTACTATCAACGAAAGAAACAAATAAGCGTTAAAATTATAATGATTTTATTCCAATTCGAGAACCCTTTAAAGAAGGCCTTTAATTAAAATTAAGTTTATAAACCAAGGAAAATGATAGGCTAATGTCAATAGACACCGTACTGGTTGTTAGTTAGATTGGTCAAATTAAAGTGTTGTCCAATATCGATAAATTCTAACCTAAAAAATATATTATATCAGTCGGAAATTTTTTAGTGATAATAGATGATAAGATAGGCCATATAGCAATCACTACATATAATACTTTCACAATCTTATCACCTAGCATTTAAAGGATCTATGTTTATTTCTTTTCTCTTTTAATTTACTGCTTGCAAGGAGTGAGCCTGTTATATAACAGGTAAGAAATCCTTTGCTATTTCATGCATATTCAATTATTGCATTTTCCCTTCTCTAAATACAATAATTTGCCAATATAGAATTTACTCTTTAATTAGTTTTTGTTTTTTCTTTTCTTATTGAAATGAGAAAAACACATCAAAATAAGCATCTATTTTCTCTATTTTTAAATACTTGTTACGTTACACTTATTGATTTCATTTATCGCTTAAACTTGTTTTATATATGGTGGCTAATCTATAAGATAAAACACAATTAAATAAAATTTTATTTAAATCGTCTAATCTTATTTAAATACTTACATAATATTAATTTTTAATAATTTTTAAATTTGTAATGTTTAATATATAAATAATAAATATATCAAATAAAATTAAAAAGAAAAGGTCAAATATAACTAATATAATAGCGGAGTAACACAAGGAGTATATCATTTTCGTTGGTACACTAATCAGTAATCATCATATTATTATAGAAATAATATTAATAAAACCTGTGTTTTCGTGAATTTATCGTCAATATAAATAAAAAGGAAATCTAAGAAAAGTGGGAAAGGGAGCTCAATTAAACACAATCAGTCTTTTATCTTTTCAGTGTGCAACCTGGCAACAACAATGCACTCTTTTACTTCTTCTGCTTCTTCTCTTCGCCACTACCATCTTTAATCCTCTTTTCTTTTTCTTCTGAAATTAAATCCCCAATATATTTTTTTATTCATCATCAATTAGATCTGGCCTCTGGATTTGTTTTTGATTATAGATTGATTCCTTCCGTCAGTCTTCTTTTGCGGTATGAAAGATCCTGATAAGCTGATTTGGGATCAAATGAGAAGCCCAAAGTCTGTTAATGGAGTCGGGTCAAATCATATCACTAAAGGTTTTTTTTCTAAACTTACGCTTTGGTTAATTCTCTCTGTTTCCGTCACTTACGTTGTCTACACTTTTAAACTCGTTTCCCATCCTCAAAATTGCGAATACCCTTCAGATTCTCATATACTTCTTCCTTCTTCATTCCAAACCCAAGAAAAAATGACACTCCCAAAACCCAAACCTATACCCGAATCCGAACATGCATCCGACCCAGGACCCACGAACATATCCCATTTATTATTCGGCATTGGTGGGTCAGCCTCTTTATGGGAAGGAAGGAAAAACTACATAAAGATTTGGTTTAAAAAACCAGAGATGAGAGGCATTGTATGGTTAGACGGTGACGTAAGCAAAGCTGATGATGACGAAGAAGATTCTCTACCTGACGTAAGAATCTCAGAGGATACTTCAAAGTTTAGGTATACGAACAAGCAAGGTCACCGATCGGCGATTAGAATATCGAGAATAGTATCGGAAACATTAAGATTAGGATTAAAAGATGTAAGGTGGTTCGTTTTAGGGGATGACGACACCGTTTTTGTGACAGAGAATTTAGTGAGAGTATTAAATAAGTATGATCATAGAGAGTATTATTATATAGGGAGTAATTCAGAGAGTCATTTGCAGAATATATATTTTTCATATGCAATGGCTTATGGTGGTGGTGGATTTGCAATTAGTTATCCTTTAGCTGTTGCTTTAGAGAAAATGCAAGATAGATGTATTCAAAGGTATCCTGTTCTTTATGGTAGTGATGATAGAATGCAAGCTTGTATGGCTGAACTCGGTGTTCCACTCACTAAAGAACTCGGTTTTCACCAGGTATCAATCCCATTTTAAATTGTTTTTGGTTTAATACTTTAATTAATTTAGTTGGTGATGTGTTGTTCAATTGAATTGATTGTATTCAATTATTATATGCTTGTTTGGTTGAAAATGTTGGGTGATTTGATATTATGCTCATTTAATACCTGATCCTTATTCCGTTACATTGCTATATTTTATTTGTACGCAATTTAATATCTAGTTTTGATCATTTATATATTAAAATAGACTTAGCTAAAAATTATAAAAGTTTGATATTAAGAAAGTATTCGATTAGACGATTCAAATAAAATTTCACTTGAAAATATATATATCTTCTTACAAATTAGCTCGTTATATATAAAATTAATTTAGGAGATGAATAGAATTTCAGAACGGAGGAGAAAGAAATAATAAATTTGTTTTTAGTTGAAGAAAAGGCAATTAAAAGAATTGATTTTGTTTAAAAAGAAAAATTAAAACCCAATTGAAAAACCATTTGACAAATGTGACCCCCATCCTATATTTGGTGCAAAATTGATTTGAGAAATGGTTGGAAATGTATTGGGGAAATTGTAATGATTGGGTAGTAAGTGTGATTTAAAAGATAATTGAGGGTTTAAGCCAATTAGTAGTAGACCAGTAGAAGTAAAAGTTAGTAAAAATCTCTAAAAAGTGTTAATATTTATATGCTTAATTTTGATTAATATGAACCGTGGGGCCCGCATCTTGGGTAAAGTCAGAAGGCTTATTCTGTGCGTGGTAGACACTTCTCATTGATTTTCTTAATAAAAGTTGGACGGCAAAACTGTAGGATTGTGTGATTTTGAATTTCGAGGTGTTTTTAATTGTAATTTGGTGAATGAATACAATTATTGCTGTTGATTATTGTCGGTGTGTAATACTATAAATTGGACTATTTATAGAAATTATTATTAGGACCGTCGGGGAAACTATTAATATAATGCCAAGCTGTAAATGGGAAATAACCGTTGCTTCATGATGTAGAAAAAGGTTGGTCAGCCTACATTGACCTCTTACCTGGGGAACAAAGATGCTTTTGTTTTAGTACTTTTTAGAATAGAATTTTCATTTGAGTTGAATAAAAATGCATGTTAGGTACTTTGAGATTTGTTAATATATTAATGAAAAACCTTTATGAACATAGTTTTAGTTGTTATTTGTTTAATTAGACTTTGCCTTTTGAACCTTCTTAAACCTTTACTACTCGTTTCTCCCTCTGAATTTGCAATCAAAGGGTTTTGACTCAAATGCGATGGAGTAGTTTGCTTCTTTTGAGAATACGATAAAAATTTAAACTGTGTGAATAATATTACAAGAGAAGAAATATATAGATGAGAATTAAGAAAATGATGGGTACAAATACATATAAAAAAATGTAGCAAACGAGGTGAGGGTTCAAAGATAGGAAGTAGCGAACTCAGGGGCCGAAGTGGGTATATCCTCGGTGTTCATTTGATTGAAAGTTGGATTGTTGACTTTCATGTTAATTTATTGGCTCTGATCTGAACTTAATTTCAAAATAACATGTCTTTTGAGATGCAAAGATGAAAGTTTTAGACTTGAGAGTTGTAAACCATTTTTTTTTCATGGCAAGGCTGAAAATACTTTTAACATATATATGAGCAAGATTCTTGTTGGGTCTCATCACGAACAAAGTTACTTAAGGACCAATTTTCATGCAATTTAACCTATTTGTTTAAGTTATTAACCTATATAGAAGTATTAAATTATCTAAGATTATGAGCTCTTATGTGAAGTGATTGATCCTAATTTGATCTTATCTTTACGAATTAGATATTGTGAGATCAATAGAAAAATTTTTAATAGCTGGACTCAAACATTTTGTTTTAAAGGAAAAGATAGAATAAGCAGTAGCCAGGAACATAGGTTTGCTGAAGTTTTTTGGTGTATTTGGAAATTCACTTGTGTGATTATCTGTTTGGATATAAGCTCTTTATCAATTCCTAACTACAAGCTTTTTTGGTGTTTGGGAAAAAAATACAGTATGATGTGTATGGCAACTTGTTTGGACTGTTAGCAGCACACCCCGTAACACCATTCGTCTCCCTGCATCACTTGGATGTGGTAGAGCCCATCTTCCCTAATGTCACTCAGGTTCAAGCCTTGCAACGGTTAACAATCCCAATGAAATTGGATTCTGCTGGGTTGATGCAGCAATCGGTATGCTACAACAAGGCCATGAAATGGACTATCTCAGTATCTTGGGGTTTTGCTGTTCAAATAATACGTGGTGTGTTGTCACCCCGTGAGATGGAAATGCCAACAAGGACATTCTTAAATTGGTACAGGAGAGCGGATTACACAGCTTATGCATTTAATACTCGTCCTGTGGCTCGAAACCCTTGCCAGAAACCCTTTGTTTATTACTTGTCAAAAGCTAGATTCGATAAGAACAGGAATCAGACAGTGAGCGAGTACTTGAGGCATCGCATGCAGCACCCACTGTGCCGATGGAGAATGACCGAGCCATCCACAATCGATAAAGTTATAGTCTACAAGGAACCGGATCCACAATTGTGGACTAGGGTAAGTTCTGCTACTGGTGTACAACATTTCATTTGTAGCCTTAAATTCATCATTACGCAAATTACTGATTGATACTTGCCAGTTTAAAGTGTCATGTGCCATCTGATCTGCATCTCATTTTGAAGTACACATTGGCTAAGTCTTGTGTTCAGATCTAGAAAATGAGCAAAGATTGCATTTCTCATAAATGTTATTCAGATTTGGTAATCACTGCTTACTAATGTCTGATTAGACAATATAGAAATACTTTCGACATGTGCAAGTTGAAGGTCTAAGAGGACATTTTTAATGTTTTGTATTTTGATCCAATGCATTACGATTAGAAAATCAATTAAGTACTTAGTACGGGTCATCTGTGCCCTTAGCTTTCCCATTTTTCTCATTTTGTGCGTCTTTGAATTTGATGTTTTATGAACACTTAACATGCCTATCTATGTCATCTTTAAGCCCAAGACATCTATTTCATATAAAGATAGACACATTGCAATAGCTGCTTATTTGTTGTACTTAGGTGGACATTGATTATAAATCACTTACAATGAATTCGATCAGAGTTTAATAGGATTTCTTTGGAATATTGATGTTTTTGTTAACTTTGTGTTCTTCCGTTAATGTTTTATGAACAGTCACCAAGGAGGAACTGCTGTAGAGTATTGAAGTCGAGGACAAATGGAACGATGCTTATAAACGTTGGCGTATGTAGGGGAGGAGAAGTTATTGAAGTATAAAAACATGTGAACGCACATAAGCATTTTAGTTAGTTGCACTTCTTGTCCTCTTTCAATTATATGTCTTCTTCTTAATTTAGTTTCATTTCGTTACCCACAATCATACACTTGGGTATCGGGTTATAATTTTAAATGTGACAAGTACCTGCTGCTGCTTTGCATATCTATTGAAAATATTAGCCCCACTAGTATTTCATTTATATGGATAATCATATCCTACAATCATTAAATGCTATAAAAAAAAAAATGGAATATTTTACTTACCATTTTATATACTTTTGTCAAGTGTAGCATTTTTATAGATTAAGATGTGATTGTGTGATACTCAAAAGATTTTATTGCATTAATTACGATTTTATAAACTTTGAAATTTATATTTATACGTATTTTCATAATTTATACTAACAAAAGTTTATTTACTAGTATATTTATAATTACAACATTCAACCTAACTTGGAAAACAAATAAAACATTAATGGTTACGAATATAATAACACATGATAAATATTTACATCGGAAGGTTTATATAAGTTGTGATTGATATGAAAATCAACTAAGAGAACTTCGCGAAGACTGTTAGTTAATATACTTGCAATTGAAATCAAGAGGGCACATGTAAAACAGGGACTTTCACCGCGTTGGACTTTATTACAGAGAAAAATAAGATATTCATTTCAATATGTGTTACTGCATTCATGACAAACTAGATAGATTCTCGTATAAAATACGGACATAATAAATATTTATTCATATGAATATATAAATATTAATTTATAAAATTAATTCATTTACAATATAAAACATAATTATTAAATCTTTGTATTTGTTATAATAATATAATTGACAACAGCGAAGAAATAATTTATTCAATTATATAAAACATAAATGTGAAAAAATAGACAAAAATAATTACTATCAATCAATAAAAATTTATCAAATTGATTATCGTCAAGATATATTATATTGATAAATAAATCACCCAAGTAAGTCAATGTTCGTCAATAGTTTTTACTAGATTTTAATTACTACAATTTTTACATGCAATAGCATACTTTGTTTATTATAAAAACTTATTCTTTTCTATGATTCCATCATTGAATGATTTTAGATTTTCCATCAATATATTATATAAATTAATCTAATTTATAGATTTTTATCATGTATGATTTAAGAGAATAATAAAATATAACATAAATTTTAAGCTTAAAATTTATGTATATGAAAATTGTGTATATGAAAATAGAAAATGAAATTATTTTATTTTTTTCTTTTTATATTTGGGTCACTTCTTAATGAAGCAAACTTTACTTTTATTTAAGATAATCTGAGATGAAAAAAATCATAGGTTTATATAAGCAAATATATTTATAGTCTATCAACAAATATTATATTTTCGAATTAATTGTGAATTACTGTCTTAATGTTTTGATGGTTTTGCGAATTACAAGCTCGATGATTTTTTTTTTTTGCGAATTACAGTCTCCAAAGTAGGTTTTTGACCACTATTGAAGCCAGGTGACTGAATCCACATAATTTTAACCGTTGACCACACTTTTTACGTTTAGAAACTTTAGAAAACGTTTTGATTGAAACTTTAGAATAGGTTTTGATTTAAACGTTTTGAGGTGTAAGATACTCAAATTTAAACCAGGCTACTTTTATGCAAGTTTTTAGAAAATGTTTCATCACAAGCAGAAATAATTTTATTAGGAAAAAATTTGTAACAAAACAAGCAAACTTTTTGGCCTACTTTTCAAGTATGAACGTGATCTATACAATCGATTCAGGTTCTCTTTAACAAAACAAGCAAAATGTTTCATCCGGGTTCGCTTTTGCAATGGTCATGGCGATTGGTGGTGCTAATTGGATGAGATGAAGTGGGCTGGTGCTAATTGAATGAGATGAATTTGGGTGTGCGGTTATGTTGGTGGTGATTTGGAATGAATGTGGGGTTGTTAATGGTGATGATAGGTGGCAGCGGCGGCGGCAAATGTTGACAATTGTTGTGATGGTGGAGGGTACGTCGTTAGCAGTAGATGGAGTTTGGGTAAGTGTTGAATAGAAGGGAGGTTAAGGATATAAATTATATTTATTTTGCTTTTTATTTTTGTTTACTTTATCTGCTATTGTAGGTTACCAAGTGATAGGGTATGCCACGAGCAAATTTATAGCAAAGTTGGGATTATTTGAAAATAATCAATAGTTGAAATTATTTCTAGTTAACAGGCGATAGTTAAGATTACTTAGAGCAAATTTTTCAAGATATTAAATAAAAAGATATGGGTGACCATAAGGATGAGAAAATATATGAACCAAATATAAATGGTTCAAAGGGATCATCAAAAGACTGATCAACAAAAGCTAGCCAAAATACTACAACTCAGAATACTGTGTAGACAAGCATAAAACCTGCAAACAAGCATGGCACTGCTAACTGTACTAGGAACATTGTGCAGATAGGAGCACAAACAACTGCAAGGTTGCCGGGGTTGGGGGGTGGGGTGGAAGAAGAAGGCTTAAACTTAGCCACTGTTATACATAGGCCAAGTAACCAGGGTCTTGGGACAGTACTAACACTATTGGAAAAAATCCTATCTGCTGCGTGATATTTGCTGCGGTTTTTTCACAACGCAGCATTAAATGGCATAAAAAACGAGGGGAAAAAATTACATTATATGCTGCGGTTCTTTGAAAACCGCAGCATATAAGGTATTTTTATTTTTTTTTAAAAAAACACGCCTAAGAATGTTGAAGACACTCTCAGGGATCAAAAGTGGAAAAAGGCGATGGAGGAAGAAATATCTGCTCTTGACAAAAATAAAATATGGGAAAAGTGTGAATTGCCCAAAGGGAAGAAGATAGTAGGATGCAAATGGGTATACTCGATCAAATATCTGGCTGACGATACTGTTGAGCGGTATAAAGCCAGACTGGTAACCCAAGGGTACACTCAAACCTATGGAGTAGATTACTCTAAAACTTTCTCTCCAGTGGCCAAAATTGATACCATCCGGGTCTTATACCACTACACCAGCTTGATATGAAGAATTCCTTCTTACATAGGAACATTGAAGCGGTGGTGTATGTAACAGGAGCGGCAATCTCGATACATAATTAACGTTTTATAATAATGTTTAATACAAAAAATATTGCGAAAGTCTCAAAATGCCGAACTGTTAAAAACTTTAAATCATAAAACTAAAACTGTTTAAAACAAAAGTAAAATATTATTACCTCTGATAAGAAATATTGTTTGCTCAAAAAGAAAAAAAATACATCATTATCAAGTCATCAATAAAGATACAAAAAGCAGCTAAGTTCTCGATAATTAGTATATGTTGTGGCTTGGATCGGAACTTGAACTAAATCCTGCAAAATGCTGCCATCCATGATACGGATGACAGCTGATTGAATCGGTCAGCGCTTAACGCCGAGCATAACTTCCTATCCAGCTCAAAATACGGAAATTATACGTTACATTTACAAAATAATAATTTAAGTACGAAATTATACTTAATTGACACCACTGTATACTTTTACCATGTTCTTTTTCTGTTACATACTTTTAAGTCATTAAGATACCATTCTCGATCCTGACAGAAGTACGTTACCGCCACTTATACAATTCGGTAATCTTAACACTTGAGTAAGTTCATTTGGTTAATACTCATAACCGTACAATGCATCATAGCATCAACACTAATCAAGTTTATCACTGATCAACAAGCATATCAATATGACACCTGATATTATGTAAGGATCTGGTTAGGTGAGGACCGTAGTGCTAAACCTTAACTGTGGTGGGAGTCGTCACCCCTCCAATACAATTTATGCTCGAGCTCTACAGAATAGGTAGCTAACCCCCTGTCTTACATCGCATTTTACGTGCCGACCAACACGAGCGCCGAGATTTTACATGCCGGTCCATGGTTCGACATTACCTTACTATCAGGGTCATTCAATTAATGTTTGATCAACTTAGGTGATAACCTCTTTTATTTAATAAAATTTTAAATCATAACGTAGAATTAACCTTTATGTCTTTATACATTCATTAATAAATTTTTACACATTAAATTTTATTTATAACTTTATTTTTAATAGTCTCCAAATTAATATTTTCCACAAGTAGCTACTAAAATCTATTTATCTTTAAATAAGTTCCCAAAATCAACATTTTAAACTTTACAATAAATAAAGCTTTATTCTCTTCATAAAAATCAAATATTCTAATTAAAATTCAAATTAAAACTGCATCATTTGGATAAGTTTCCAAAATTCTACAAATTCACCAAAAATCAATATTTCAAGTTTAGAAAAATAAGTAAACTTTTATAAGGTTTGCAAAAATCAACATTCTAGTTGTAAAACAAATAAAACTTATAATTTCACAAAAATTAATATTTCTGGTTTAAAAAACAAATCAAACTTATAATTTTCATAAAAGGCAATATTTCTAATTATAAATCAAGTAAAACTTGTAATTTCACAAAATCAGTATATCACATATAGTTTGAGCGGCAAGTTTACTTAAAATACTTTTACATCATTTTACATAAATTTTAGTCAAATAGTTAGCAAATAAAATATTTTATACTAAATAGTGATTAAAAGTTAATTTTATTATGAAATCTCATGTATTCAAGAAAAACACTTCAATATTTAATAACTTATAAAAAATTTCTCAAAAATATCTTTTTAAATTGTTATCTTATTATTATCACAAAAATAGTTGTAATAATTTAAAATAGTAAATTATACTCTTTTTTTTTATTATATGATAGTGGTCGAATGGCCTATGAGTGTTTTAGGCCCTTTTCACATAAAAAGAACGACTTAATTTAATTCATCATACTAAATCCTAGATTTAAATAATTAACATAACCACTTACAAAAATAAAAACTTCATGCAATAACATAGAAATTTAATATAACTTTAAGGATAAACTTAAATCTCAAAATAAATTATAATAACAATATTCTTAATATAATCATACTTAGTAAAATACGTTCATAAAATAACTTACTACTATATAAACTAGTTTGAAGGCTAACATAAACATATTAATAAAAATTCTAACATAAAAAAAATAATAACGTTCCTAATGTAACACTTAACTCATAAATATACTAGCACTAGTTTATAACATAAATCATACTTAATATCACTAGAATATAATTTTGCACCCAACTTCCTAAACTTGTTCAAAGATTATTAAATTAACATACTAAAAATACTTTTAGCATACACATACTTAATATAATCTTTATCATAATTTCATTGAACTAACTTCCTACTAAAACATATCAACATATTTCATACTTTTACATATTATAAAGTAAATATAATGTAAAATTCCAAAAACGAGTAGGGTAAGAAGTTATACCATACTAACACAAAGGATTAGTACTAAATACTAACACTAGTGGAAAAAAACGTATTTGCTGCTTATCATTTGCTACGGTTTTTGTATATTCGCAGCAATAAATAGGATATAAAAATTGAAAAAAAAACAATTAATTGCTGCGGTTTTTTTGGCTTGATCACAGCAAATACATAGCACCAACATTAATTGCTGCGGTTAGGCTATGGACCGCAGCAAATAATCCTAAAAATTACCGTTACACAGCAAAATTTTTAAAAAAAAACATTAATTGCTGCGGTTAGCTAGGGCCCGCAGCAAATAACCGTTGTAATATATATACTGTATAGTACACAGCACGCTTCATTCAGTTTACACAGTACACAGCAAATAACCCGCCATTCTTTTTTCACAAAACTCGACTACAACGTATCGTTCTTCATCTTCACAAACGTAAGATTAAGCATCAAGATTTGTGTTCGTTTCTTGTGTTCATCTTCATCTTCTCCATACTTCAAACTTCAAACTTCTACTGTTCTTGTTCATCATCAAACTTCATCATCTTCTCCATTGAAAAAAAACTTCACAAACGTAACGTACAACAGTTTCTTCAAAGTCGTTCTTCATCTTCATTTGCAAACTATCGAAAAACGCTATAGTGTTAACAGTTCTTTATCTTCTTGGTTCATAAACCCACGAAATTTAATACTTGGGTCTTGTTTCATCTTCAAAACCCACGACATTAAGGTATTTTTTTCTCCTTTTAATTTGTTAAGCATTTAAGTTTTGCAAGATATTCATGAAAAAACTCAAAAATTATGGCAACCGTTTGTATACTAATTTTGTTTCTTTGTTTTTTGTTGTAGATAACATAACCCACGCGAAATCAAGGTAATTATATTTATTTTACTAATTTGCAAGTTCATATCTTTATTTTTTAACATGTAATTTAGTAATGTAGTGAATTTTTGTTTGAATTGTTATTTGCAAATCTGGATACTATTTGAGCAAAATTTTACTATTTGTGAATTTCACATTATTCAAGTTTATGTGATTAGTTTGTTAAATATTTGTGTAATTGGTTAAAAATGTGGTTTGTTGTTATAGTTATGTCTTTAACTATTAGAATTAGAATATGATTTTATTTACAATGTAGTGCTTAATATTGAAGTATGAAGTATAGAATTAGAATATGAAGTATGTATATTTAGGGTTAAATAGATTTGGTATAAATAAGAGTATATTTTTTTAGGGTTAAATATGTTTGTTAGAATTAATTATATATGTTTAAAAGTTGTGTATTAATTTTGTTTTGAATCAATTAATCACACTAATTAGGATGACAAAAGATCGTTCTTGAATGTATGGAAGCATTGAATCGTCGGAATTTATTGATGGCGTATTAGAATTTTGTAGTATTGCGGTTGAACATCAAGTTAGGACGGGGGGATTTGGTTTTTATTGCCCATGTGTCAGTTGTGGCAATGTATCAAAGGTAGATAGTGTTGATATCCTTAGGGAGCACATACTTAAACGTAGGTTTAGGCCTCAATATCATGTTTGGGTTTGGCATGATGAGGAGGGAGTTTACAAAGAGAAAAGTGTTGTTGAGGACGTCAATGAGGATGTAGTAGATCATGTTGATGGGTATAAGACAGATGAAGAGAATGTCGATGAGGATGTGGATCGTGTTGATAAGATGATGGAGGGAGTCGAAGATGAGTTAGGAAAACGTCCTCGTGTTTTTGACTTGTTGACAGAGGCTTCTCAAAAGCCTTTGTACCCTGGATGTACAAAGTTCACCAAACTAACAGCAGTGTTGACAATTTTCAACATTAAGTAAAAGTTCAATTGGAGTGACGCTAGTTTCAGAATGTTATTAGAAGCGTTAGGTGAGATGCTTCCTGAGGGAAATGAACTTCCAAAGTCGACATATTATGCCAAAAAGCTCATGTGTCCTTTCGGCTTAGAGTACCAGAAGATTCATGCATGTCCAAATGATTGTGTGTTGTATCGAAATAAAAACGAGAACTTAGAAGAGTGTCCTAGGTGTGGGTTATCGCGCTACAAGCGTAAAGGGGCTCGGGATGCTAATGGGCAACCGACTAAGGTATAGTGGTATCTTCCAATAATACCTAGATTCAAGCGCTTGTTTTCTACAAAGAAAGATGCGTTAAATTTGAGGTGGCATGCAGATAGGGTGAAGAAAGGTCACTTGCTCACACATCCATCTGATTCTCCGGAGTGGAAGAGTATTGATAGGTTGCATAAGACTTTTGGGGATGAGGTTCGTAATTTAAGGCTCGGTCTGTTTACGGATGGAAAGAAACCATTCGGCAATCTTAGTTCTCAACATAGTACTTGGCCGGTACTTTTAGTGATCTATAATTTGCCACCTTGGTTGTGTATGAAGCGTAAGTACATTATGCTTTCGCTTCTTATCTCGGGTCCTAAACAACCTGGCAATGACATTGATGTGTATCTTGCACCTCTCGTTGAGGATTTGAGAAAGATAAGGGATGAAGGCGTTTCAGTGTTTGATGCATATGCTAATGAGGAGTTCACCTTGCGTGCAATGCTTTTATGCACCGTTAATGATTTTCCGGCATATGGCAACTTATCGGGATATAAGAACAAAGGGAAGAAAGCATGCCCAATATGTATCGATGACATGGAATCCACGTGAATTCCTAAGTGCAAACACGTATTCATGCACCATCGAAAGTTCCTTCCACGAGACCACCAATATCGTAAGAAGAAGAAGTTGTTCAACGGGGAGGTTGAGGACCGTGTAGCTCGTAGACCGTTGACCGTTTATGAGGTTTATGAACAGGTTAAGGGAGTTGAGACTATATTTGGTAAAACGGGGCAAGTGCAAGGGGGTGAAGACCGATTATGGAAAAAAGAATCAGTCTTTTGGAAGCTTCCATATTGGAGAGATCTACAGGTTAGGCATTGTCTTGACGTTATGCATATAGAGAAAAATGTATACGATGCCATACTCGGGACTCTCATGAACATTCCGGGTAAGACAAAGGATGTTAGGGTCGTGCGAGATTGGTTTGAATGTAAGGGTCTTCGTTCGGAGTTGTGGGCACATGTTAAGGTGAGTAAGAAAAGAAATAGAGCTGATGAAGTTGGTGGCAGTAAGAAGAAGATGAGTAATGACAAAATTTATTTGCCTCCATCTTGCTACACATTGTCCAAAGCAGAGAAGCGGACATTTTGTGAGTGTTTGTATGGCATTAAGGTTTCGTCTGGGTACTCATCCAACATGAAGAGATTTGTGAGCCTAAGTGTTCTTACCAATTGCAATCCGTGGAATACTGCCAAAACATGTGAGATATGCTATTACCGAGCTATGTTCGTTCTTCAACACAATTTGTAGTAAAGTTCTTAATCCCTTTAAACTTGATGCACTTCAACTCGACGTGATTGTAACTTTATGCAAGTTTGAGATGTATTTTCCACCTTCTTTCTTTGACATAATGGTTCATCTTATTGTCCATCTCGTTCGTGAGATCAAGCTTTTTGGTCCAGTTTTTTTAAGGTGGTGTTATCCTTTTGAAAGACACATGGGTGTTTTACAAAACAAGGTGAGGAATACAGCATAACCCGAGGGGAGTATGATTCAAGGCACTGTGAGCGATGAGATTAGTAACTTTATAACCGAGTATTTGGCCATGGCAAAGCCTATTGGACTTCCCACCTCTAGACATGAAGGAAGGCTTGAGGGAAAAGGAACAATTGGCTCCAAATCGGTCACACCTCCTCAAGAAAGCCTTCTACAAGCACACTAGTATGTGTTGCATCATATTCTGGAAGTTCATCCTTTTTTGAGTGAGCATTTTGATATATTGCGCGCAAAACATCCTTCTAAAGGAGATAGGGCATTGATGCAGTTTCATAACAAGACGTTTATTAATTGCTTTCATAATCGAGTAATATGCGAAGAACTCAAGGGTGTATCCGAAATTGTTAAGTGGTTAGCTTTTGGTTCGCATGATGATGTCAACAAATATGAGGGTTACGATGTCAATGGCTTCACATTTTGGACTCAGAGTCAAGACAAGAAGTCATCGTATCTACAGAATAATGGGGTTTCTATTTTGGCGTCATCTACATTTTACACGAGTGCGAAGGATCAAGCGCCGGTTGATGCTAAATTGGTATACTACGGGCGGGTATATGAAATATGGGAGCTTGACTACTCTACTTTAAATATTGGTCTTTTCAAATGTAAGTGGGTAGATAATAATCGACGATGCATAAAAAATGACGACCCTTTTGGATTCTCTCTTGTAGACTTAGCTCGTTTGCGTGATAGTGAGGAGTCATTCATACTAGACACACAAGCCAAGCAAGTATTCTACATTGTAGACCCGTCTGATAAAAAATGGTCTATTGTTGTACCGGAGAAAAGAAGCATCCTTGGTATAGGTGATGTTGAGGATGAGGAAGAATATGAAGCTTTTGAAGACTCCCCTCCCTTTCTCAATCCAAAATCAGTGGATCAAGATGATGTAGATGATATAGATGTTGGTTATATGCGTGTAGATCACACGGAAGGAATACATTTGAATTAAGTGATTCACAAGGTATGAATTTAAAGCTTTTTAAAGTTTTTTTGGCACTTGGTTTGTTTTGCATGAAACTTTGCACAAAACACTATTTGTTATATATTATTGTGTTTAACGTATTAGAATTGTAAATCATAGTCATATTCTTAATATTACTTAGCTTATGTTCTTATATATTTTTATTCATACTTTTTTAGGTACTGATATACAATGTATCTATTCAGAGACGAAATTGTCCCCGAGATTGAGACCTCGGATAATGAGCATCGTAGTTATGACAGTGAAGAGGACCAAATTGTGAGATACGAGCGTATGGCTGAAGACACTCCACTAATTGACAATGATTTTGAGACTGAAGACGCCCCACCTATGGATGCTCCCACTACCAGTAATTAAAGAAAAGGGCGAGGTCCTACGAAAAACCTCAAAGTCACAGACGCCATGCATTTGGAATACAATGCATTGGGTCAACCCTGCGGAAAATGGCGTAGGCAATATGGAAAACAAGTGGGCCTATGTATCCGCAAGATTTCCATATTGCACGCATGAAACGAGGTTCCAGAGGGTTTGAAGAACTCTCTATGGAATGATAATGTGGTAAGCAACTTTACTATTTTTACTCATTTAGTTTCATTTTAAAATTAATTTAATTGACAGTAATAAATATAAGTTTTTTTTTGTAGAATCTTTTCCACATTGAGAGCGATGAGGACAAGAAGAATGTGTTTCTTTTAGCTGTTGCTGAAAGATTTAGAGATTTCAAATCCAAGCTAATAGCTGGCTGGATTACGAAGAGGCGTGCCCGTACGAGCAAAAAGGTCAAAACGGGAAACGAAGGTGGAGAGCAATCACCTTCGAAGATGCCCTACGAAATGTGGGGTCACATATCGAAGAGGGATTGGGAGGCCTTTGTTGCCAAAAGAACAACTCCCATAGAAGTTGTAAGTATTTCATATTATATTACAGTTTACCAATTTGAATTTACTTCTTTTGATTCAGTCATTAAACTAATACATGACATTCGATTCCTATTGATTAATTAGGAAAAGCGTGGTAAAGTTTCTGATTCTGCAAGCAAAAGGAAGTTTTACCATCGCTTGGGCCAGAAAACGTACGATGAGCTCCGAAAAGAGTGGGTGGATGCGGGTTTATACCCCAATCTAAGTTAATCCACGCCCTCATCTACGACTACCTCCGCATCCGTGAATACTCCTGCTGGAGATCGGGTGTGTGATTGGTATTGCAAGCTGCATTCCCGAGATGCAAGTGGTAAATTTACCATTAATGATCCGGGAACGATGAAGGTTGCTGATGCTGTGGTGAGTTTTGAAATTATTAAGTATATTCTTGATTTGTTTTATATTTTTTGGCTTTGATGTACTTATACTAATTGCTATATATGTCACTTTTTATTTGAACAGATGGGCTAGAAGGAAAAAGAAGCTACGGGGGAGTTCACCCAAAGAGGCAATGTTGACGCATTGGATATGGTCTTAGGGAAAGACCACAGTGGGCGGGTAGTCGGAAAAGGAGGCGTCCGCGTGGGGTTACAGAAGGCATTCGGCAAAGAGTGTGTTGCTACTCAATCCCGAACGGCGTTGCGGGATGAAGTAGCAACCCTCCGAGTGGAGATTACGAAGGACGTTCTCGCCAAGCTGGCCGCCGTGTTGTAGAAGATGGGAGCACCCATTGTTGACTTGGCAAACCTGATTGTTGAGGATCAGGAAAGTCAACATGGGGATCCTAATGCTTTGGTCGAGCCAACACCCGAGCCCATTACCCCCCTAGCACCCTTGTCCATTACTTTCCCTGAAGGGGAAAACCCCACACCGGAGACCATAAACTCCGTTGCTCAAAATCCGGAGCCAACTCCGGAGCCAGTGCTACAGGTACATAGTTTTTAAATATATAAGCACTTATTAATTTAAATTGCAACGCTTTTTAATATTTTATTATGATGCTTATTATACTAAACGACACACTTTTCAGGAGGTGACTCCTTATTCTCATTTTCTGCCTCAGTTAGGTGTTACTAGTGATGGCAACTTAACTGAGGATGCATATGGTGTGGCCTAGCCAACCAAAGAGAGCCAAACAGTGCATTCGATGCCTGTTGCAAGTGGGCACATCAGTATGATCGTGGAAACTATTGCAAAGGGGTTTGAAGATTTCTCACTCCCGGTTCCAATGCCAAAATGAAGCCTTGAGAAACTATTAGACGCCCTAGGTAGTTACGTCACATGACCATATGCTTGGGTCCGATTCACTAACATGGTACGAATAATTTGTACCTTATTTATTTTTATTTTTTTAATTGCATGCTTACACTAATTTAATTATATAAATTGAAATAGCAAAAGAGTCCAAAGGGATCTTGGAGAGAGGTCGGTTCCTCAGCAAAGGTGTCGACTGGGTCAAAGTCGATGTCAAGCACTCCAATTTTGACTGATGAGGAGCTAAAAGATCTCTCTCAAGATTGCAAATGGCTGCACACTTGTGCATCTCGCATAAGTGAGGAGGACCCAATCATTCTGAACCTGTTGAAGGAGCAATACTGTTTTTTTGAGAGCCCGTTTGTAATTATTGGTCCTAGTGACATCGGGCAATTTTTGAGAGGAGAGATGCTGAACGTAGCTCTTTTCCATGTCTTCATGAGGTAATGTTCATTATCTTACAAGTTAGGCATTGTTTTTTAATTGTTTTAATAACCGAATTACTAACAAAATTTTCTTATTCGTGAGTTTAGTGCGGCTTACGAGAAGCTAAATTCTTGCGAACCTCTAATAAAAATTGGATGGTTTTGTCCTGAGACGATTTCGGGTTCTAAATGTGTAAATGTTCCAAATGAAGTCAGAGCATACATTAAGACTGCTTTGACTAATTCCCTTGCATCTAAACACACGTTCATTCTGGCTCCATATGTGAAAGGGTAAGTTTGCGAACCTCTAATTTGTTGATTTTAAATTTGCGTTTGTAGTTTGCATTGGATACTTTTGGTCATATGTCCTTTAACGAACACTGTGCACGTCTTCGACTCATTACAAAAACCTCAAAAGCCACCTCGCAACACAAAATTCAAAGCGTTGTTGAATGCGTACGTAATATTAATTATTTTACAAATTTGATTTAATTAAGTGTTATATATATATATATATATATATATATATATATATATATATATATATATATATATATATATATATATATATATATATATATATATAAATAATATATATATATATATATATATATATATATATATATATATATATATATAAATATATATATATATATATATATATATATATATATATATATATATATATATATATATATATATATATATATGTATATATATATATAATTAGTATTACTTTTCCCATTCGTTTCAACACAATAAAAAAAGTGCGTGGACAAATGGGATTTACATCCAGAGCCACATTTTCAAAATGGACAGCAATAAAGGTACACAAATTCGATTTTATGCGTTTTTAAGCGTTTTTGGCACCTTTGTGCATAAAGTAGCTCAAACTTGGTTTGTTTTGCACGAAACTTGGCACACAACACTATTTGGTATATATTATTGTGTTGAAGTGGTTAGAATTGGAAACATAGTCATATGCTAGAAATTACATGTTAAGTTGCGATTTTATGCGTTTTTAAGCGTTTTTGCCACTTTTGCGCATAAAGTAGCTCAAACTTGGTTTGTTTTGCACGAAACTTGGCACACAACACTATTTCGTATATATTATTGTGTGGAAGTGGTTAGAATTGAAAATAATAGTCATATGCTAGAAATTACGTGTTAAGTTGCGATTTTAAGGGTTCTTAACCGTTTTTGGCACTTTTGCGCATAAAATAGCTCAAACTTGGTTTGTTTTGCACGAAACTTGGCACACAACACTCTTTGGTATATATTATTGTGTTGAAGTGGTTAGAATTGAAAATCATAATCATATGCTAGAAATTACGTGTTAAGTTGCGATTTTATAGGTTTTTATGTGTTTTTGGCACTTTCGCGCGTGAATTTGAGAAATGAAACTGAATTAATCAATGTTGGATACATTCACACGATGCCTAGAGTCTTATTTATAGATTTCTATACTCTAACGGCTAAAAACAACCATGTGCAAAACATTTGCACACTTAAAAACATATCATACAACTAAAATACTCTACAATGCCTTCAAACTAAAACTGGCGACTGGGTGACCTTGGGCTCACTTTTTGAATGACTTCCCATGCTTGGAAATGGACACTTAGAGTCTTGATGGAAAGATCCTTGTATGAAGATTCCATTTCTACCCTTGGTGGTCCCATAGGTCAAGAGATACGATCTGGACATGACTCACAAGGTATGCTGGTCAGAAGATCAATGCTGTTTTGTTTGAACCAGCTGTTGAGTGGGTGACCTTCATCCACTTGTCTAGGGTTCTTCCAATGGTTTTTAATTGTAACCTTGAATCATGGTAGGTAGATCCAAGTGTAAAGATTCCAAATCTACCCTTAGAGTCCCCCAAGGAGTCAAGGCTCATTCTAGCACAAGTCCTCAACTTAGCTGGTCAGTGCGGAAGTAAGCAGTTGTCCTCTGTTCTGTTCCAGACTAGCTGTTGACTGGCTGACCTTCATCATTGATTTCCATGGGTTTTTAATGATGTATAGTAATGTCCTTGGACCAAGGTGCGAAGTCCCAAGTACCAAGATTCCAAATCCACCTTGCATGGCTACTGAATCTTTCTTGGTTGATCTGGAAGAGGGCTGCAAGGTCAGCTGTTTGCGAGTTTCTGTCTGACTTTGTTTTGCTGAAGTTTCTGAATCTTCTTTTTTTATTGTTGAATCTGCTTCATTTCTTAAATATGACTCATTGCCTTGCTTTGCATCCTTGCTTCTTGTACTAGTCATCCTTGAACCATCCCAATATGGTTCAATAGAGCTCTCAACTAACATAACGGCTATATTAACACACACCTAATTAAAACGCACGTGCTATTACATGCAGCTGCTATCTCCTTATATAGAGCTCTCAAATTCGATTTTATGCATTTTTAAGTGTTTTTGGCACTTTTGCGCATAAACTTGATTTGTTTTGCACGAAACTTGGCACACAACACTATTTGGTATATATTATTGTGTTGAAGTGGTTAGAATTGAAAATCGTAGTCATATGCTAGAAATTACGTGTTTAGTTCCGATTTTATGGGTTTTTAAGCGTTTTTGGCACTTTTGCGCATAAAGTAGCTCAAACTTGGTTTGTTTTGCACGAAACTTGGCACACAACACTATTTGGTATATTATTGTGTTGAAGTGGTTAGAATTGAAAATCGTAGTCATATGCTAGAAATTACGTGTTAAGTTTCGATTTTAAGGGTTTTTGAGCGTTTTTGGCACTTTTGCGCATAAAGTAGCTCAAACTTGGTTTGTTTTGCACGAAACTTGGCACACAACACTATTCGGTATATATTATTGTGTTGAAGTGATTAGAATTGAAAATCATAGTCATATGCTAGAAATTACGTGCTAAGTTGCGTTTTGATGCGTTTTTAAGCGTTTTTAGCACTTTTGCGCATAAAGTAGCTCAAACTTGGTTTGTTTTGCACAAAACTTGGCACACAACACTATTTGGTATATATAATTGTGTTGAAGTGGTTAGAATTGAAAATCATAGTCATATGCTAGAAATTACGTGTTAAGTTGTGATTTTATGCGTTTTTAAGCTTTTTTTGGCACTAACATTTATTTTCTCTTAGTACTTTCAAAAACCTTCTGGGTCCGTTGATTGCGGCTACTACGCGCTGAAGTACATAGACGATATTATAAAATCCGTGAAGAAGTTTGGAGTCGAAAATATAGAAGCCATAAGTATTTGTTACGTTCTTAAATTATTATTATTGGTAAAATCTATAAGTTTATATAAATATTTTAATTTTATATTATATTATAGGTTTTATACGACATTCCGAGGGAAACACGCCCTCTGAGAAGTAGAGAGATGCGCGAATTAAAAGACAAGATTACCGCGTATCTTGCTAATTTTTGTAATTAGTATAGATTTTTTAGGACTTTAATTAATGTATATAATATTATATATATGTACGTACATAATATTATATTATTTATACGATCGAGTGAGAGTTTATTATTACAAAGAGATTAATGGTGATTTATTAAGAATTACTCGGATTATTGGATTAATCATTGTTATTATATTGTACATTATTATTGGATTATTATTAGTATAAAACGAAAAAGGAAAAAAAAAACCCAAGTATTTGCTGCGGTCAGCCTCAAAAGCGCAGCAAATAAAGAGGATTATTTGCTGCGGTTATGAGGCTGACCGCAGCAAATAGTCCTCTTTATTTGCTGCGGTTTTGAGGCTGACCGCAGCAAATGATGCTCCTTTTTGCTGCGGTTTTTAACCGCAACTTTTAAAACATGCCATTTACTGCTATCACTATTGCTTGGGGCCAAAACCGCAGCAAATAATGGCCAAAAAACCGCAGCAAATGAGGTTTTTTCCACTAGTGTAATTAGGAAAATAATAATAAATAAGACCCTCCAAGATAGATAATAATGCTCCAAAGATAATTAATCCAAGCTCCGAAATAATGATGATGATTTAAGCTAAATAAAGAGTGTTCTAAGCTCCATGTTCTTGAATTTCTTCAATTAATAAAGGTATTAATGTAGTAAGATTTTAATGAAGTGAAAATATAAGAAAGAATGTTAGAAAGATTTGATGATGGTGGTGTAAGTGATCTCATGACTAAGGAGGGTATTTATAATGGGTTTGGGCAACTTTATAATTCATTAGATTGTATGAAAAAGAACGTTAGGAGTATAGAAGAAGATTAATTTGTGTAAGTGATTTAGAGTGTATAAGTTAATGTGTAAGAGTTAGAGTGTGTAAGTGAATGTGTAAGAGGTTGGAGTGTAGAATAAGGTTAGCTTGTGTAAGGAAATGGTGATAGCTTGTGTAAATGATGAACATCATGGGTTACCAAAGAAGGATTTTTGTTCATCAAATTTTTGTTTTAATATGTACAAGTGAATATACTTTAAAATAATGGGTAAATTTGATCATGAAAATATGTAGTTTATTTAAAATTTTGCTTGAACTATACTTAATGTTAATAATAAAAATACGACTCATTTTTATGTATAAAATAATTAAATCAAAATTATAAGGTTAAAATAATAAGTAGTAATGTTAGTTTAAGGAAGAAAGTTATAACGTAACGTTTTACAAAACCGTGAATATAATAATAAAATTTTACTTTTTATACTATAAAATAATAAAATAATATTTTAGTGCTTATAAAAAGATTTTAAACAAATATTTTAAAGTTTAATATTTGAAAGAAATTATAAAATCGGAAAAGATTTAGGAATTAAAGATGGTTTGAAATGGATAATCAAAGGATTAGAGATTTGAATTGAAAATTCGGAATAATTAATCGGAAGATTAAAGTTAAGAATTTTGAGTCTGTTACAGTGTATATGAAGGCTCCCCCGGGTTTCTCTAGTAACTATAATCGAGGGGAAGGATGCAAGTTGAACAAAGTTCTTTATGGTCTAAAACAGTCTCCAAGGGCATGGTTTAGGAGATTTACTACAGCAATGACAAAATTTGGCTATAACAAAGCAATTCTGACCATACTTTGTTTCTTAAAAGGCAGAATGATAATATCACGTGTTTGATTATCTATGTGGATGATATGATCATAACCAGAGATAATAAGGAGGAACAAAAGATTAGCTGGCACATATTCTGACAAAGGTAGTTACCTCAGAAGCTTTGGAACAAACATTATGCAAGTTAGGTATTAGTGACCCGAAGACCTAACTTGAGGGGGAGTGTAGGAAAGTATATAATTAGGGAATATTATTTATTTAGGGTATATTATTGATTTGTAATTATTTTTGGTACTAATTTTGTTTCTTATAAGTGTCCATTTAATCTTGTATAAATAGGAGTATTATTTCTTTGATTAAGTAATACAAAATCGGTATTTACTGGCCATAACTCTTATTTTCCGCATTATTATTAATTTCTTTATACGAATCAAACAGGATACCACTTAATTATATTTTAACTTATAGATTAAAAATAAAATGTATATTAAGAGTGATAAGTATATAGTAATCCAAAAGTAAATAGGACTAATAGGAAGAATAGAAGGGTGTATATTATTATTTGGGTAAAGCACTGTGTTTTAATAGACATTACTGTTACGTACCATGAAGTACTATTGTAAAAAGGATTTTTTTTAATTTTGTTTTTTAACATGGAGGACCGGAAACTCATCCCGAATGGAAGTTGAAGTTGAAAAAATTTTGATTACTTAATTTTGTTTTTTTTTTAATTGGAGGACAGAAAGTCCAATTCCGAATGAGAGTCGAAGCCGAAGGTGAAAGAAAATTTGATTGCTTTTGGAGTACATAAATGATATTTGACTCATTGTCATCTGAAAAACTGTTAACAGTTTTCAAATTGGATATTCTATTTTGTATAGAAAAATTTTGATTAAAATTTTATATAAGAACTTTTTAGATTTATTTTAATGTATACTTTTATATTACATATTTTTTAAATTTTTTATGATAGATATTAATATGCAAACTTATTGAAAAAATTGTTCAAAAAGTAAACCAAAAAAAAAAAACAAAACAAAGAGAGAAGCTGGATATTTTGGATTACCGAATGGCAGGATTGTAGCGAAATTAATGTTTTAAAAGAGTCGGTGACACGAGTTAGTGTACCGCATTAGAGTGACACGAGGTGTAGCGGTGCATAGAGCTATTCAAATGTGATCCAATCTGAAAATTCGACCCGAAAATGCATTCTTTTAAGGCTTACTGAACCAACATTACCCTAACCGAAGTTGCACCCGAACAGATTGACAATCGAAAATGAGAAACTGAACTCGAATTGCAACTGGTTTTTATAACCGACATTTAACTGTTAACCGAGAATACCCGATCCTAATAGTGACTCAACCGAGTCGTATCCGACCCGTATCATGCTCGTAACCGAACTCGACCCGGCTAAAATCGACTTAACTTGAACCAATTTTAACCAATTTCTATCATAGAAATATCAGCAACTATCATCTTATTCGTTAATCTAATCAAGTGATAGATATTTTCACAAATTAAATTTTAAAATACATGGTTATAATTAGAGTTAATAATCAATGGTCAATGTTTATTAAACTATTTAATTCAAATTTGATGAAAAATGATAGAATTTTAATTTTAATTTACAAGTAAAAGTAACAAAGTAATAATTACTAATGATTTGCATTTTAACTATTGCCCTTAAGTAAAGACAATCTTGTCATGAATGACTAGCAACTTAATGTGACAATGACTCAATCGATAGTAATTAGTAACTCGTAGCCGAACTCTACTAGAAAAAAATATCCGGATTCGATTTGTACTCGATAAAAACGAACCAATTATTAACCGATAACAACCCGAGACTGATTGACACTCGACTCGAACTTCAACCGATACTAAACCGATGCAAACTCGATAGCTCGAATAATTGATTTTCAACCGACCCGATCCGAATGTGACCCGCCATAACACGCATTTGAAAAATAACTGATATGAAATTCAATCGAACCGAATGACACCCATTCGAAACCAATCCGATCACCTGAATGAACACCTCTAACGGTGCAGCGTGTGGTTCTGCTGACACATGCGGTCATTCATACTGGGACCCTCGTGAAAGATTTCACACTTTTCCATATTAAGAGAATCTTTAATTAGGGGTGTAAATTCGGTTACTCGGTCGGGTTATATCGGGTTCGGGTATTCTCGAGTTCGGGTTTTCAGGTAATATGCCACTTTGAATCGGGTCGGTTTAGGTAGGGGTTTAATCGAGTACGGGCCTATGTCGGTTTCGGTTTCGGAACAGGTCAATTCTAATTCGGATTTATATCGGATTAGATTAATGCAGTTCGGATCTAAATCGGTTATACTGCAGGTTGAATCGAGTTCGGCTAAACAACGAGTTAGGTCATTTTTCAATTTAGGTTAACGTCGAATCGGGTTATCTTGGGTTCGGGTTGACTTCGAATCGATTATATCATTTTTATAGTTGTGCATTTGGTTCTTCTTCGGATATGGGTCGGTTAAAATAAAGATGACTAAACTTGATTTAGCCAAATCAAATTTATTTTACCTAAACTAAATTGACTCAGCGATTTCAAACTTATTTTAAAATAACTATACTTAATGCCATAGAATTAAACTATTTTTAGATGAGTAAATTTTGATTCAACTGAATCAAATTTAGCTTATGTGATTCAACTAAATCAAACATCTATTTTAGCTAAATTAAACTTTATTCAACTAAATCACACTTATTTTTACCAAAAATAAACTTAATTCAGTTATATCAAAGTTATGTTTGGATAATAAATACTTGATGTTGATAAATTAAACTATTTTTTAGATGAATAAAACTTGAAGCAGCTAAATCAAACTTAATTTTAGCTAAAAAAATTTTATTCATTTGAATCGAACATTTATTTTTTCTAAACTGAACTTGATTAAGCTAATTAACAAGCTTACACAATATAAATTAGCAATTCTGTTACTTTATGATCTCAATAATTTTGATTTTATATATTCTCTTTTATTTATAAATATCCCCCTATTTAAATTCACTATGCTTTTATTATTAGTCTTTGTGTTAAAAGCTAATAAAACTAAATGTCTAAAAGTCTGGAACAAATTCTACAATAATAATAATAATAATAATAATAAGAGTAACACAATTGTCAGAAATAAAATAAAATAAAATAAGTAGGACAAATTAAAATAAAAAGTATTGTAAGATAAAAAAAATAAAAGACAAATTACATGGCAAAACCGTTACCGTCCACTTTTCATTCTCATTATTCCTGACCTTCATGCCTAAAAACCACCACTAAAATACTCTACTACTCTAATGGTTTTGGATGATTAGATTTCTCTTTCAAAAATATTCACAAAGCATCAAATATTCGAGTACACTAAATCACATTGTAGGTTTAATTTCAGGTATGGGTTATGGGTCCTTTCAGGTGGGATTATGTTGAGTAGCTATCGGGTTAAAGATGGGTTCGAGTTATAACAAGTTGGGTGTAAATCGAGTTCGGTTAACTATATTGTCGGGTTAATCTCGGGTGTGGGTTGTTCTCGAGTCGGGTGCCGGTTGATTATGAGTCTATAATAATCGATACATATCGAGTTACAGGTCAACATCAGGTCAGTTTCGATTGGTTCTAGGTCACCGCACCTTGGGTTAACCAACGAGTCGAATACAGGTCGGTTTCGAACGGCATTGCAAGTCGGATCTATTTTTACGGCCCTACTTTTAATTTTTAATGGCACAAAGTAATTTGTTTTTTTTTTGAAAATTTTCAATAAATAGTCCATTCATACCTTAATTTATATTTTGGTTGATTAATGATAATTTCATTTAGTTTTGGGAAATTCTACAATAACACGTTTTAGATTTTCCACACTATAATTTTTTCTGACTTTTTATTCATATGGTGAACCCATAATTTGGTAAATTGATGCACCACCGTAAGCTCTATTTTTTATTTTTTTTTTAAAAAAAACATAGAAGGTCAATTATGTTTATGTAAATTACCAATTAAATGACATTGTTAACATCTTACACCTCAAAATACTGCAACAAACTTACCCTATACTCCATTGTTAATTTGTTACCTCTACCAAGCTTACTTAACTAACCCTAAAATTCATTTTCTCATTAATTTCGTTTCTCCTATCATTGCAAAGCTGGTCATCTTCGACATGAACCAGGGACGAAGCCAAGATTTTAGATTAGGGGGACCAAATAGTCGATATATTAGTAAATTATTTACAAGTGTTATTTAATATGGAATTCTGGATAGCCAACCGCCTAGAACCCTCAGAAATAAGAGGCCTCAAATATTAAATGACACCACAACAAATTAACTTTTCGCGATATAGAATAACATGACATTAAAAAGCGTCACTTATTTACATTTTTAGTGTAATAATTATTAGTTTTATTTTAAGTTCCACTATGAAATGATTTAATAACACTTCATTTTGCCTTTAGTGACATATGAAACTGTCATTATAATTTGTACTGACATTTATGAGAAATGTCATTAGAACCTATGTCGCAAAAGTCATTTTTTATTATGCAATAAATATCACTAAATCCATTATATACACAAAATAGAAATTTAAAGTAGTGATATTTAAATTAAATGTCACTAAATATATCCCACTAAAAGTATATTATATTATATATTGTGGTGCAATTCACGCCCAGTCAAGAGCAACACTTTTAAAATAATTCGTTTGTAAACCTTTTTATATTTAAAGTAATAAAACGTTCTGAAATATTTTTTATTGAATTACTTTTTTTTAAGTGAAAAAAAAAATTATCTTTGAATATAATAAATGATCTCATTTTAAAAGACAACAGAAAAATAAATAAGGCCTCAAAAAATCTTTGCTTCGCTCCTATTATTTATTATATAAAAAAATTAATTTAATTATGAAAAATTTAAAATTATAGACTTAAATGAACTTGCAGCATAGTAAAATTATATTCAAGAATTAGAGTTGAAGCTTCTCCATAATTATATCTTTTGAAAATAAACAAGTGTTTTAACTCTATTATTCGTCTTTTAAGTCTCTCAAAAAAATACTATTAAAATTAAGATAGCACAAATATGAATACACACATAAAAAAAGATGAATGTAAAATTATGAAATATATAGAGTAATGACATTATAATATAAATGTATTAGTTTGTTAAAAAATAATAGTTTGAATTAGGATTCGATTCCTTAATTCCTTATGCTGCAAATGTCTTACTACAATCATTGGGCTATAGTAATTTTTGTTATATTTTTACACTATTAAAACTATAAATCATATATTAGTAATGGGGCCAAAAGTAAAAATACAAAGGGTTGCATTTTCGGCATGGGGGCCAGGCCTCCGCCGGCCCCCCATGTAGCTTCGCCCATGTCAACATCAATTTGTAAAAGCAGTGAATGCAGTTGCTTAAATGCTAACAATTGTTATTGTGTTCCATATAAGTTTACAGAGCTAAGAATTTTTGATCTCATTAGCAATCCAAGATGGTTGTCCTATAAATATAGGATTTGCAATTTTTTTGAATGAGTCTTAAAGACTAATTGAGGGAAGGGTGCTTTTTTTTTTCTTTTTGAAAATCACCTACATCTTATATTAAATCGAGCTCAACCAAGGTTCGAAGACCATGAGGAAAAGAATCCATACAAATTTTATCCTAATTAGGAATCGTATCCCAACTACCTATCAAATAGGCTACAGTGTTCCCGCTGCTACGGATAAAAATACATGAAAAATAACTAAAATAAGAACTCAAAGCAAATAAGTAGTTATATAGAACATGGATAGGGGTGCAACCCTTCTTTAAGATCACATAATTGATAACATTGCAGGCATCACCTTCCAATTGCACTTTCTCATAACCTAAAACCAAGGCCATCTCCTGACCAAAACAAACAGCCATCACTATCGACTCTTCCACTCCCCGATTCGTCCTAGTACATCGTGTACCTGTAGCCAATACAGCCCTAGCCTCATCCCGTATCAAAAATTCTAAACTAAGCTTAAACTCAAGCCCCAAATAAGCATCAAAATTTACCTTATTCCAGCCACATTCATGCACCTTCCACTGACCATCTTTTATAATAGAAGGTGGTCGAACCTCGACCACCGTTGAGTATATAGTTGATAATCAGGAATGATCTTAACAAAGAAAGCCGATAATTGCACAATATTACACTGTTGGTTTTCCATCACCTTCTTGTTTCGACAAACCAAGACGCCCATAAAGAAGCATAACTTGAACAAATCATATCATGATTAGTGTTTGCATGAATCCAAACAAACTAGTTCACAATAGAAACACGAGGACCATTGTGTATAATGTTAGCAACTGGGTGAGATTGCCATAGAAGTTGAGCATCATGGCAATCTAAAAGAGCATGACACAAAGTCTCAGAAAGAACATTACATCTTTATCATAATGGGGAATGAGACATATGTCTATAAAATCGTAAAGCATTGACCGTAATAAAATTATTACAGGTATGCCATAAGAAATGCTTAAGCTTTGGAGGGCCATTTATTTTCCAAACATGTTTCCACATCTTATCCGAACCATCCTCACCACTGCTAACTTTCTTCTGCTTCGCCCCCAAAACTCCAAGACAGTAACCCGACCGGACCGAGTATGAACCAATCCTAGTATAACTCCAAAATAACCTATCAACACCTCCATACGTTTAAAAGGAAATAGAGAGAATAGCTTGAACAAAGTTTTGATCAAAATTTTTGCACACCCTATCAATGTCCAATATCATAGTGTCGTGGTTTATAAGACATCCCACCTTAAATTCTATAGCATCTTCATGTAAGAGAATCAGACTAATAAAAACTCTATTTTTCTTAATCTATTTATGAGCCCTAACCTTAATAGCCTCACCATTTCCCACCTGCCAACCATGACCCTCCAAGAGAAGGGATTTAGCACCCCACATGCTACGCCATGTAAAGCTCGAATTTTACCCTTTTCTAGCTTCAAGCACATCATTAGATTAGCGGCCAAAAGTGATTTGCTTTGTTATAGAGGAACCACATTTGTTTAGCGAACAAGGTTTAATTAAAGCACTTGAGATTCCTAAACCCAATACCACCCTTGCATTTAGGGAGGCATAAATTGTCCCAACAATGCCAATGAGTCTTATGTTTACCATTTGAAGAACCCCACCAAAATTGAGTCATCATTGAATGAATATGATCCAGAATACCATCCAGAAGCCTAAAAATACTCATCATATATGTGGGGATGGCCTGAAAATAACCTTCAAGATCACTTCCTTACCAGCTCTCGAAAGAAGTTTCTCTTTCCAACCTTAAACTTTCTTTCAGATCCTTTCTTTCAAACATGAGAATATGGTCTTTGCTAATAAGCGTTTGTAATCCCCAATATCTCGAGTATCTATCCTTCTCTTGAATACCCAATACCCTTGTTATTTCACTAGTGAAAAAAACCTTATATGCCACGCAACATATGTTGCGGTTTTATAAAAGCGCAGCATAAAAGTAATACAAAAATTGAGCAAAAAAAAGGTATATATTGCAGTTCACAGAGAACCGCAGTATATAATGTATTATATGTTGCGGTTCTCTGTGAACTTCAGCATATACCCTATGTTGTTTTTTTGAAAAAAATCCGCCTTAATACAGCAACATCAAAAACCCACGAAAATGCTAATGTTTTTTCAAAACCCATGAAAATTGCTGCTCTTCATCTTCTTCAACCTTCTTGTTCAACCCATGAAAGTTTGTTGCTCTTTTTGTTCTTCTTCAACCTTCTTGTTTTTTTCAAAAGGAGACTACATGATGCAGTTCACCTAGAACCACAGCATATAGTCTCTTATATGCTGCGGTTTTGAACTGCAACATTTAACTTTCTCTTATCAGCTGCTAACACAAAAATTGTGGGTCAAATCAAAGCATATGATGGGCAAAAAACCGCAGCAAAGGAGGTTTTTTCCATTAGTGTTTGTTGCCTAATTGTATGAGGCACCCCTTTGCTAAAGGAAATCTCTGTTTTTTCATAATTGCATGAGGCACCAAAATTGAGTCATCATGCTTTGCACATATCAAGCTTAAGACCAAAAGAGTTTTACTTCCTATTTTTTCTTTGATTTATCAAGTGGAAAACCTCAAAAGCAAAAAGAGCATTATCCGTAAATAACCATCCAGAAATGAAAGCACTTTGATTGACCGAAACAATGTCACCTAAACAAACCTCCAAATGATTTGCAACTGTTTTGGAAATAATCTTGTAGATGACATTACAGTATCTAATCGACCTATAATCTGCCAATGATTATGGAACATTACATTTAGGAATTATGGATATACAAGTTTTGTTAATGACTTTTAGATCAACTAATCTTTTCCCCCATTTCTTTACAACACATATAACATCCTCCCCTAGAACATCGCAAAACTTCTGAATAAAGATAGGCTAAAAACTATCCATACGTGGCACTTTAGTAGGGTGCATTTGAAAAATTAACAAGTTGAATCTCTATACCTGTTGGTTTCTTCTCTAAGATTACATTCATCTCCTCCGTCACAACAGCACCAAGCCCCTTAAGAGCCTCCTCAATACCCGACAGAGAGCTAGTAGAAAAGACGCTTTCATAAAATGGACAAATAAGACGCTCCAAATCAGCCTTACTAGTTCTCCAAATACCATGCTCATCATATAACCCCTTAATGATATTCCAATGCTTTGTCGAACTAACCTTAAGGTGGAAATATTTGGAGCTTTTGTCACCATACCTCAACTTATTAGTCCTCACTCTCATAAACCAATACAACTCCTCCAAATGATGAAGCTCATTCAACTCATCTGCTAACGCTTCACAGTTAGCTATCATTGTAGCATTCGCGAGACACCTTTGCGCCATGAAAAGCTTTTTCTCAAAATGTTTTATTATTTTTTCAAGAACAGAAAAAGTGAAATCTGTCCAAGAAGAAAGAGAACTAGTACAAGTTCAATCCAAACCTCAATGTCTGCTCCTAAAAAATCATTCTAAGCATCAGACACCAACTTTTTACAATACTTATTCGACAACCAGAGAGACTTGAATCGAATAGCTTCTTATCATAATCATCTTGCGTCTTAAGTCTGTGTATAACAAAATAAGGGCATGCCTCAACTCCAAATTGAGCAGACAACAAACCGGTACAAACGCTCCTTAATCATAGTTGAAGGGTGATTGCCTCAACTCCAAGTAGACATACTACCTTTGTAACCTAAGTCCATTAACCCACAATCATCCAAACAAGTGCGAAAAGCTTCCATATCTCTTCACACCGAATCGCACCTCCCTCTTTTTCATTGACACTTAAAATTTCATTAAAATCACCAAAGGCCCTTAGTTTCCCTCCTAATCACCCTTAAAAAATTCCAGGTTTGAAAAGATTAGGCCTATCAGCCCACCCATACAACCCACAAGTGAACCAAGAACCCGTATCCGTTCTATCATTCTTATTCTCAAGACAAACTTGATGGAAAGAGAAGGCGACCAAGTTTACCTCCAAATCATGCCAAGTATCAACTAAACCTTCATTAAAATCACATCTATTACGCACAACTTAAAGCTTATTCTTCCATAACGGACTCTCTGATAAAACTAACTGAGTTCTTTCTCTCCAACACCAAGTATGGAGGGCATTCCATGTTAAAAGGTTATTAAGCCCTTGACAGTTCCAACTAAAGATTTTCATAGATGTTTGCGATGTTAATCATCTCCAACGTCCGCTACTTTATCAAGTTGAGTAAGAACATCAACACGATTAACACAAGATCGCTTCATAGACAAATCACCTTCCTCCATCTCAACATCAGTGTCCTAAAGTTTACTCTTCCCTAACCCCCTTGCTGAACCTCACACAGAGATGCATTATCCTCACCACAAGAATTACCAACCCCCTTTCTCTCAGCCTTAACGCCTCCTAATTTTTTATTGTACATAATCTTCCTTATAGTATCATTCTTGTGAATTCCCACGTGAAAAAAAACTAGGCTCCTTTTCAGTAATCACCTCCTTCACAACACCCTTTTCACTACCAAGAGTCCTATCAAAACACCTCGAGTGCAACTTACCATACACTAGCTTGTTCCGTTCCACCCCATCATCTCCAAAATCACAACAAGAAACTATAGGAATTTAGATGCATGTAGCAGAATTGCAAGAAACTATTCCTTAACATCTAAATAGACACATGCATATAATATGAATTATCAAATATAGAAGAATATCATACCCTTGATGCGTGAATTTCACAAACATAATCAAGTATAAAATTTACCAAAAAGAGATAAAGGAACGTTAAATGTCATTGCTCTAATGTTGGTCCACAAGCATCGAACGGATACCACGCATGCTAGTGCGGAATAAGAAAACCCCTTTTTCTCATTACATTTTAGGTGGATAATAAGAGTGTGTAGAGAATACTAGAAAAGAGAATGCTTATGGAAAAGATGAACAAAGTGCATCTATTTATATACCATGTATCATCTCTTCATATACTCATTACATGTATTGATGTAGATAAATAATGTTTATATTAATTCCTAATTAAAGCACACAATTAAACCACTAGTAACTCTCTACTTTTCAAGTAACACTTATGATTATTAAGTACATGTTTTAATTCACAATTAAACATATAATCAATCTATGTATAACTCCTCATACAAAGTATCCAATGAGCATCTTATGTTCTTGGTGTAAATATATATCCGATCGATTATTTATATGTGTGACCTCATAGGACCTAATTATACTAGTAGTAAACTAATCATATTTAGATATAGATCATAGTTGGTTTCTAGCAAAACACTATGACCATCTAAAATAATTGAATGTATTTTATCTCCATAATTCGTCCTATTCATATATAGTAATTACACTTGGACAAAGGACAATAATCTCCTTCAATCTCCCATTTGTCCTTGAACAAGTGTGTAACCTTAAATTCCTTAAGTCACTTAATGTTAAAATTTGATAGCATAATGACGACTCACGTCATCTATACTAATGTTAAAATTTATTTCTTGAAATTTGAGTTTTAATTGTCGAAACAAACGATTAACTCTTTAATTTATTTGAGCACAACCATGCATTTTCAACTTTAACTCTTCAAGAGGCCAATGACACCAATATTAATAATAAGGGGACTTATCCAGTCTTGTATAACCAGAACTCCTACTTAACTTTTACCAAACTTGAACATTTCCTTTATAACTTCCTTTTACGGCACGATGTTTGAGAATGTTAAGAGAATACTAATCATTATATGAGAATAGTGTCATACTCATGTCAAAGAAATCCACTAAATATAACAATGAAATACTCCAAAAATTTTAAAGAACATCAAGTAAGTCGGTCTAATATGTATCTCTATACATACCTATGTAAATGACTAGACATCTATATATCTCTATAGCCCATGAAACTGCACTATGAATCAAATTTGCAACTAGTGATCAAACCACTAGGACAAAGGATGCTAAACTCTAACTCTCAATTTAGAAAGGTTATATAAAAGGTTGGTCACTGAGAACTAAACTAATGAAGAGAATCAAAATGTAATCAAAACAATCAATAAACTAATCGGCGATTGTGGTCACCCCAATAGTCACATGAATGACCCATAATCGCCCTTTGTCTCCCTAGGAGTGGAAAGACAAGATTCGTATCGAATGCCATCAACCGACAAATGTGATTCTCAACATGACCTCTAATCATCAAACACGATTTCTAATTTCTAGGGTTTCACTAATCGAAACCCATAAAAGAACTACTCTCTCATATTAAAACTAATTAAGGAAAAAGAAATAAATGAAATCGTAAATGAAAGCATGAATAAACTAGAATCAAATCAACAAGAAACAATAAATAAAGCAATAAGGAAAGCAATAGCTATTCTATCGAAGAAATAAAAGAGTAAGAACAATAACAAGTGCAATGACTAAGAAATGAAAGCAATAAAAAAAACAATAAAGAACTTGAAAGCAATAAAGAGAAAGAAACTTACATAAAATGAAGTTCGCGAATTTAAAATTTGAATGTAAATGTTGATGACAATAAAGAAAGCTTAAATGAAAGAAAATAAAGAAAGCAATAAAACTAATCTAGGGTACAGGTATGTCGCTAAAATAGTAATCTTCAATACTGATATTATAGTATTCAATTATGTGCATATAGAATACTGATATTATACTATTCAATTATGTCGATACAAACGAGCGATTCAAATGATCGATACAGGTATGGAGCGATTCAAATAATCAATTCAAATGTGTTGTAATCTCTATATACATTTGGAATGCTTATTTTTAAATTGATAATGAAAGCTTATATGTTTAAAATTGAGTTAGATCTTAAAACATCAATTGTTAATTTATATGTAAAAATTTTACTATCAACATATTCAATTTGGTTTATATGATGTATAATATCTATATACAATTTGATACTTAATTTTAAACAACAATTGAAACTTATAAGATCAAAATTGAGTTAGATCATAAAACATCAATTATCAATTTATAATTCTCAATTGTATTGTTAACATGTTCAATTTGAACTACATCCTATATAATATCTTTCGGATATTTCATGATATACCACTGAGTTTCTTCGAAATTCACCATATACCACACGAAATTTTCTAATTCACGATATACCATTGAGTTTACATCCGTTAGCACAGGATACCATTAATGACAACTGTCGTCAGTGTGCCGTTTGTGGTAAATTACCAGTATGCCCTTACGCATTCAACAGGCGCCGTTTGCGGTAAATTACTCCCGCTTATACTTCCACTTTAACATATCTCCCCTTCCCTTCCTTTCTCTACATATCTCTCTGTTCCCGCTTAAGATCTACTCCAATCACCATTGTAATTACAGGTAAAACCTCTCTAAATCTTTATCCTCTCTTTGAAATTTTGCTGCTATATTCATTTCTTTATGTGATTTCAATCTTGTGCATTTTACCTAGATTGAAAATTTTGTATCTCATGATTATTTGAAATCCGAGACTTTTAATTTTTGGTTAGTTGATTTGTATTTTGGGTTTTTGGGGATTGACTCTTAAAGAGTTCAAAGTTATTGAATCTTGAAGGAAGGGTACAATTGGGTTCTTAGATTTGTAACTTTGATTTAATTTTATGGTGTAAAAAATGTAAGTTTGTGATTAAAAATTTAATTCTTTTTAATTGTTGATAAAGATCACGTCTTTTCCCGACACTTGTGTAATTGCATGTGAAGTAGTAGTGCAAGTGCTCAATTCCATTTCTGCTTGTTAAAGATTTGATCTTTCATCTTATTTTTTATTGCATTAATAATTATAATAGATCTAACTTAATTTGGTTAGTGCAAATCTAGTATAATTCTATAAAGAGAGTAGCATGTGTTACTGTACATTCCTACATAATTTGCATGAGTGTTTTGTTTGGGGAGTAGGGGAACTCTTAATTGTTCTTAGTGATTCAAGGCCTGTTGGACAATTCAAGGATCTTGGTGATTCAACTTTACCTCGAAAAAGCTGGTTGCTTTTATTACAGGTGTGCCAGCAAGGATACGTGTTCGTGATGAGGTTGTTACCATGGCTGAGGTTAATATCTTGTGTGTTCATAAAAGCTCAGGTCAAAGAGGCTTGCACCTGTCACGATTAAGGAGGTGACTAGAAGGGTTCATCTGGAAAATATATGGCAGGCTGCTTACACTGCCGGTATTGTCATTCCAACACCTATAACAAGCTGTCAATATTGGCATAGGTCTCTTAATCCTAAGAAGTTGATTGATGTTGGATTTTCAAGGCTTGGCCCGAGAATGACTATGAGTCGTACTATTAAGCTCTATAAGTTACCCGATTCTACGGTTACACCAGGTTTTAGGAAGATGGAACTGCGTGATGTTCCAGCAGTTACTCGACTTCTGAGGGGTTATTTAAAGCAGTTTGTTGTGGCACCCGACTTTGATGAAAAAGATGTTGAGCATTGGCTTCTACCTAAAGACAACGTAGTTGATGGCTATGTTGTTGAAAGTCCTCTGACCCATGAGATCACGGATTTTGTCAGCTTTTACACTCTCCCTTCTACTATCCTTGGCAATGCAAATTATTCTACTCTGAAGGCTGCCTATTCTTACTACAATGTGGCTACAAAAACCCCATTGATTCAGCTCATGAATGATGCTCTCATTATAGCAAAGACCAAGGACTACGATGTTTTTAATGCCCTGGATGTCATGGAGAATGACACATTCCTGAAGGAGCTCAAATTTGGGCCCGGAGATGGAAAGCTTCATTATTATCTCTTCCTAATTGATACTCTATTGGATTCTGTTTTCCAAATTTTGCTCTCTTATAGAAATTGCGTCGACTTGTTAACTCCTGCAGTTAATAGGTATCAGCTATGCATTCATTTGCTTAAGCTAGATTTGCACTTTGGTTGCTGATGAGTGACAGAGTTTTCTCTTGTTTGATTGTTAGAGTTTTCTATAAAGAGAGTAGCATGTGTTACTGTACATTCTATAAAAATTTTGCACTATGTTTATCATAATTCCAACGGGTATATTTTTAAGAAAAATGGTATTTGATGAAAATAAAAAAAGTAATTGGTATATGGTGAATTATTAATTTACCACAAACGGCACACTAACGGCAGTTGTCATTAATGATATTCTGTGCTAACGTACATAAACTCAATGGTATATCGTGAATTAGAAAATTTCGTGTGGTATATGGTGAATTTCGAAGAAACTCAGTGGTATATCATGAAATATCCGAATATCTTTATATACTTTGAATGCATATACTTATACTAAGATAGAATTTTCAATTGTTTAATTATATTGTTCAATTTGTACTTTATATTGTTCAATCCACGTAATAATTTTAAAATTTTCAAATGCAACGTGTGAAATCGAATGCTTGCAATCGAATTGTTTGATTGAAAAAAGAGAGTTTGACATCATAGGTTCATTAGAGGGTATGCGGGTAACTAGTTGGGGAGAACTTGAGTTATAGTATCATCATAATACTAGAGCAACGGGGTTTAGTGTTTGAAAGTCCATTGTAAGGAAAACAGATGGCGTAGTATATGTGTAACCGCCTCGAATTATGAAGGCAAACACTAATTGGAATTTAGTATTAATCAAGCGGAAGCTTACTTTTGCCAACACAATTAAGGGGTTACTTAAAGGTTAAACTAATATTCAAGTATAATTCTTGAACCAAACCAAAGCAATATAACGGAAGTCTTTACTGTCCAAAATATAGGAAAATTACAACCAAATCGAAATAAGTCCAAAATTCAAATTACATCCTTAAAATAGTCTAAATCTAAACTAATAATCTCTCAAATAAAATAAAGAGATCTAAACAAAAGGGGAGTCATACTCCAACTCGGGTTCAACTTCCGCTCGCATATCCATTCTCCGTCGAGGTGCCATAGGGGTTTACTCTAAAAACAAAACCATTGGAAAAACATACAAAGCATAGTATCAGCAAAAAGGCTGAGTATAAACACACTGGTGTCCGTCAAACAAGTTATTAAAATCTTTCTTTTTTTTTTTATTTGAGTAAATTCATTTTGAAATATGCTTTTTCATTTGATAAATCATATTATGATTCAAATGAAGTTCAATGGCTCTATAGTAATTTAAAATTCTCATTTTTCATTATAAATCATAAGATCTCAATGGATCCAAATCAATTTCAAACTCATATCATAAGTTTACATGGGTACTCTGTGAGTCATCCTGTGACTCGTTTGGTAGTCGGTCTACCGTCCGCGACATGTCCGGCAAGTGTAACACAATGGTATTGTGAACAATACGCGCTCAGCATTGGTGAGCCGTTTAATCATGCACACAACATTTGCTGTGGCATATGTACCCGCCATTTAGGCTAAAACATTTTTTTTGTACATAATATATATCTTGTAATTTTAATAGCATTTGAAAGTCAAAAATATTAACTTTCTCCATATGATAAACATCTTTTATTTGCACATAGCAAAACATACTTTATTTGCAACTTAGCAAAATCAAATCATAATATTTCCCACATGGGTAAAACATGCTTAGCATAATCATATCATTAAACATAACCTTTGTATTATATTGGGGCATCACTAGCATGTATGGAAATTCATAGTAACAAAAAGTGATTAAAGATCAATACGATTTTTTTTAAGGAAACCACTAAAATGTTTTGTTCCAATCCTTCTTAAAGTAAATATAACTTAAAAGGGTTTTGAAATTCATTCAAAACAACTAGAATATGATTCATAAGTCTATAAAATCATTAATACAGAAGATTTCATAAAACACTATTTTCTTAAATACGAGATAGTTTTGCCGGTAATAAAATCGATAATTGATTTACAAAGTACATATTAATTCTCCAACAAGGCCCAAATTAATCAAGTCATTATAATACCTTATTTAAAATGAATTTAAGTTTGTCCCATCAAGTTATAATGGGTTATGCGTATTTATAACGATCTTACAATTATTTTCGACAATTTGGGTATTTACTGTTATTTAAATGGTCTCTTAAATCCGTAAAATTTATAAACCGTCTCATTTAAAATTAATTTATACTATGAGGCAGTAGGTTATTAATATAATTATAATTTTTTTATATATGTTTATTTTTACCCAAATTTAATTAACAATATTACACTTTCTAATAAATAAACATTTTCTATTATTTTGATAAATTAGTAAATAATTAATAATTTATTTTTATAAAATTATACCAAAGTTCCAGAAGTCATATAATATGTTTATTAGGCCATTTGAACTTATAAAACTCATGTATGATGTTTTATTATTTTGTATAGACATTTTATCGATAAATAGTATAAAATAGGTTTAAAATTATTTGAGTCCGAATAAAATATTATAAAAACTTATATGATATTCCAGAAGCTATTTTAAGGGGTATAAAATTTTAAATAACCATTAAAAATCATGTGGAATATTTTTAATAATTAATATCGTTATTTTACCGATAAATCGAATAAAATTTATTTAAGTCCATATATGGTCACGAAAATCCATATAAATTTTTGAACATGTATTTACTGCTTATATAAGTGCCTCATAAAATTTTCATGTCCAAAAGACGTCATTTAGTATTTATTTTGTATTTTACCGTTTTCAAACTTACCGATTATTAATAACCGAGTAAAAATTATTAAGGTCCTTAAATGTCAACGAAACCTTCCCAAACTCTTACCAATTTTACCTACTGTCCATATGAGTATGTGATAAAAATTTCAAGTCCATATGTCATTGTTTGGTAATTATTTTATATTTTACCATTTTACAATTTACCGTTAAACAATTTAACGATTATTCAAAAATTTAAAAAAAAAATTCCAAACTAAATATATTCTGGCCAAATCTTGTTGGAGACATTATAATATATTTTTATTAATTATTTTTGATGATGAAGAGTTCATCTAATACCATGTTTTATAATAAGAGTATTTAACACCTTAAAATCCATTAAAATATCAATTTAACGAATAATCTCAAAAAAAAAATATCCAAGAAATTTTCTTAACATATAGCTACTGAAAATTTCTTTTAAAATGAATTTCAAATATTTTCAAATTCATATAATCATTTCCATCACAATAACTTTCACAAAGTAGTGTTAAACATGCCTTTAAACATACAATAATTTATAAAATCAACATGCATGATGCCCACAATAATAATACATGTAATAAATTATTTCATACTCAAATTTATCATTTTGACATCATCTTTCAAGATTTAAGAACTTCTCTTTGGGAATTTTTTTTTTTTTTTTTTTTTTTTAAAAAAAAGTTTATACACAAACTTTCCCAACTTGTTCTTAAATCCTTTAAAAATCACCCCATGTGACATACCTCGACTCCAAGCCTATATAATTATTCCGTAAGCTCCTACGCGTTCTTAGAAGCGGTTCTAACTTCGGGTCCTTGCCCTTCAAGTCTCAACTCCAACTCTTCAACTAAACATATTGCATTCATCCAAAAATCAATAATAAATTTGGATTTCTAACATGCACTTAACTTTTCCTAGTTAGAGTTGTTAGACTAATACTTGTGATGATTTTAACATATTTGGAGTATACTTATTATGTTGAGCAACATACTTAGTTAAGTCCCATAATTTACTTGAATCCTTTAAGTAACAAAATTTATACGTTTGTGGAAAAACATCTTCTTACTTTCTATTGTGGCCGATTTTTATAGATTTACAAGTGATGATTTTCTTAGTTTAGAGATAAAATACTCATTTTATAATGATCTTAGTTTATAGAAAGATTCATGTAAAAAAAAATGAAAAAAATGTTTTACATGAACAAGTTTTAACAAAACTAGTGGAATAAAGAAATGAGTATAACTTACTCTATACTTGGTGGATTTCTTCAAGTTTGGTGTCTATGGAAAGCTCTTAAGATGAAGATTATTTTTATGGGAGATTTGAGTTTATAAACATAAATTTTCAGAAGTTTTAGATGGGTTTTTGAAGAAGATTTGATGAGAAAAGAAGGTGTTTTAGTTATTGAAAGTTTAGAGGATTCTAGTGTTTGTTCATGGATGAACTTGGGAGCAATGTGTTGGGATTTATGGCTGAATAACAATTCAGAAAATTGAGTGCTTTTGCTTCAAATATTTGCCTCTTGCATGCTTGTAATGATGCACAAGCTTTGGGTAGAACAAAAGGGGTTTTGGGTAGTGTGATTGGCTTGAGTGTGTAAGTGAACAAGGAGCTACTAAGGGGATTTGGGACAGCTATATTAGCTGCTGTTTGGGGCTGATTTGGAGTGTTTTTTGTCCTCAATTTGGTCTATTATGGTATAAGAAAGGTTTATCTAAGATAGTTTAAAGTTTGAGTAAAAATTGTTGTACATGTAACAAGTTATGTAACTTGTATTTCATGTTTAAAAATCACTTGTATATGTGAGAAATATTTAATTTACTCCCATCATGGTTATATAATATGCTTGGATAATAATTAAATTTTTTTTTTGAACTGTTATGGGTAGTTGCTCAACTTTAAGTTTTACCTCCAAAGTTTACGTTAATTGTTACGATTCATAATTATGTTACGAATTAACAAGTTTCTTATCATCGTAGAGATTTTTCAAATTACTACCATCACTAATTAAATTATAATTAGTAACGAACAAATATATAAGAAAAAAAATTAGGCGCTAAAAACGACTAATGAAATCTTCTAACAATACGACTGTTTCAGTCTTCCCTTCTTACAAGAGTTTCGTCCTCGAAACTAACTCAAACTAATAGTTATAAATACATCACTCAAATAAGTAAGGGTATCTAATTAACATGTCGTCCTCTTTTTCCCAAGTAGCACTGTCGGCATCCTGTCCACTCCATAGCACTTTCACAAGTGGAATCGTGCGGCTACGGAGTTTTCTAACCTCTCGACCGAGGATCCTCAGGGGCTTTTCCTCATACTGCAAGCTTTCAACAAGCTGAATTGGCTCATACTGGAGAACATGTGATGGATCAAACACATACCGGCGCAATTGCGACACATGGAATACATTGTGAACCTTAGCTAATTGTGGGGGTAATGCTAACTCATAAGCTACCTCTCCAACTCTACGTAAAATCTCATAGGGTCCAATGTACCGAGGATCAAGCTTCCCCTGCATTCCGAACCTCTTGATTCCCTTTGTTGGCGAGACTTTAAGGAACACCTTCTCACCGACTTGGAACTCAAGTTTCCTCCTCCTACGGTCTGCGTAGGATTTCTGTCGATCTTGGGCAGCCTTCATCCGGTCTCTAATGATTCTGACTTGTTCAGCGGTCTCTCTGATCATCTCTGGTCCAACTAGCACACCAGACCTCCCGGTATCCCAATAAAGTGGTGTCCTACACCTTTGGCCATACAAGGCCTCATACGGAGCCATACCAATACTACTCTGGTAGCTATTGTTGTAGGAGAATCTATTAATGGTAAAATATCCTCCCACGAACACTGAAAATCAAGGGCACATGCCCGAAGCATATCCTCTAGAGTCTGGATGGTCCTCTCCGTCTGCCCATCTGTAGCTGGGTGAAAAGCGGTGCTGTAATTAAGGGTCGTGCCGAATGCCCTTTGTAGCTCATTCCAAAATCGAGCCACAAATTTTGGATCTCGATCTGAAACTATTGTCATCGGTATACCATGTAGTCTAAGTACTTCTTTCACATAAGAATCAGCTAATTGTTTTGCTTTCCAAGTTACTTTAGCAGGAATAAATCTGGCAGTCTTAGTGAGTCGATCAACAATCACCCAAATAGAATCATTTCCTCTTCTCGAACGGGGCAATCCAACAACAAAGTCCATACTCACTGATTCCCACTTCCACTTAGGCACGGGAAGTGGTTGCAACTCCCCCGGAGAGCGCTGGTGGTCAATCTTGACTTGCTGACATACTAGACATCGAGCTATGAAATCCTCGACATCCTTCTTCATGTTCATCCACCAAAAGTATTGTTTTAAATCTGCTAGCATCTTATCCCGTCCTGGGTGGACAGAATACATAGTCGAATGTGCCTCCTTGAGTATTTTCTCTATCAATTCAGGATCTCGAGGCACGCATAACCTTCCCTCTAGATGAATACTCCCATCTTTAGCAATTCTGAAGTCTTTAACTGCACCCTTTTCAATACCAATCTTCAACTCTGACAAGAAGTCATCATACTGTTGTAGCTCACGGATCTCCTCATGTAGGCTCGGTATTGTACTCATAGAATTGAGAACGCTGTCGTATGATCCCTTCTTAACCACAATCAATTCTAGCTCCTTCATCTCCACATAAATCTCGTAGGGCACTGAAATTAGTCCATTAATGACCATTCTCGGTTTTCGGCTTAAGGCATCTGCTACACGGTTTGCCTTTCCGGGATGATACTCCAAAGTGAGGTCATAATCTTTCATCAATTCTAGCCACCTTCTCTGCCTCATGTTAAGCTCCTTCTGTGTAAACAGATAAGTCAAACTCTTGTGATCGGTGTAGATCTTGCAAGTAGTGCCGTAGAGATAATGCCTCCAAATTTTTAAGGCAAATATGACTCCAGCTAATTCTAAATCGTGCACTGGATAGTTCTTCTCATTTGGCCTCAATTGTCTCGATGCGTAGGCAATCACTTTCCCCTCTTGCATGAGTACACAACCCAAGCCCTCTAAAGATGCGTCACTGTATACCGTGAACTCTTTCCTATCCTCGGGCAATACAAGCACTGGAGCCGTTGCCAACCTCTTCTTTAATTCTAGGAAAGCATCTTCGCACTTTTGTGACCACACAAACTTGGTATTCTTTCGAACTAAACTGGTGATCGGTAGTGCGATCTTAGAAAACCCATCAATATATCTTCGGTAATAACCTGCCAAACCCATAAAGCTTCTTACCTCAGTTACACTAGTCGGTGCTGGCCAATCAATGATAGTCCTTATCTTCTCGGGGTCCAATGTTATGCCATCTTTTGAGATTACATGACCTAGGAAGACAACTCGATCCAACCAGATTCACTCTTGCTCAACTTCCCATAAAAGCTTCTTTCCCTCAATCGTGTTAATACCAATCTTAAGTGCTCCTCATGATCTTTCTCTGTCTTAGAGTACACCAAGATATCATCAATGAAAACCACTACAAATTTATCAAGATAGTCGTGGAATGTTCGATTCATCAAGTCCATGAATGCTGCAGGGGCATTGGTTAACCCAAACGGCATCACTCTAAACTCATAGTGCCCATACCTGGTGCGAAAAGCAGTTTTAGGAATGTCTTCCTCCGCTATCCTCAACTGATGGTAACCAGATCTCAAGTCAATTTTAGAGAAAACTCCGGCTCCTTTCAACTGGTCAAATAAATCATCAATTCTAGGAAGTGGGTACTTGTTCTTGATGGTGATTTTGTTCAGCTCCCGGTAGTCAATGCATAGCCTCAAAGACCCATCTTTCTTCTTCACAAACAACACTGGAGCTCCCCATGGTGATACACTTGGTCTGATAAACCCTTTATCTTGTAACTCCTCGAGTTGGGTTTTTAGTTCAGCCAACTCAAGTGGTGCCATTCTATATGGTGCCTTTGAAATCGGGCTTGACCCTGGAACTAGGTCAATGTGAAAATCAATCTCTCTCTTTGGAGGTAACCCAGGTAGATCATCAGGGAATACATCAGAAAATTCTCGCAATATCAAGATCTGGCTTAAGTCGACCTCCTTGTATGTTGACTCGCTCATGTGGTAGACTTGGGCTTCCCCACCTCTCTTTGGAAAGGTTGTAAGTCTCTCAATCATCTCTGGCTCGATATTAGGTATGGTCCCATCACTAAAAGCTACTTGATCCCCTGGATTGTTCCCAACCTTTACAATCCTCTCATAGCACTCAATCACTGCCCTGTGTTTACCTAGCCAGTCCATTCCTAGAATGATATCAAACCCTCCTAAGTCAAATACAATCAGGTCTACATGGAACTCCTTACCCTGGATTACTAATGGGCAATCAATCAACTTTGTATTACATGATACCGTTGATCCATCGGGTAAGTCAACTCTATGCATTATAGGGCATACATTAACAGAACAGTCCAAGGATCTCACAAATGACTTAGAAACATAAGAATTGTCGGCCCCAGAATCAAATAAGACACGGGCGGACTTACCAAGCAATAACAGTAATCCGGAAATGACTTTACCTTCTGTCTTAGGACTCAAAGTGCTAGGTTCCTCTGCTGTAGTAATGGCAAAGAATTTTCCTCCTCCCAGGCGCTGGTTTCCTTGGCCTCCAGAAGATGAGGCTTTATTGCCTCCTTTATATTCAAGGCGAAGTTGAGAGTTATTGTTACGCTGGTTCCCTTGATTTCCTGAGTATCGTGCTCCACCATTCCCGGGGTTTCCCCGGTTCTTGCCCCAACAATCTCGAGCCAAATGACCTGGTTTTCCACAATTCAGACACACAGCCTTACCTTCACAGTTGACTCCCTTAGAGTGCCATTTCTTGCATCTATCACACAGTTGACTTTTTAGCGGGTTGGAGTTTTGTGGGTTTCTGTTGCTGTTGAAGCGGTTTTGGTTTTGAAAGTTTGTAAGGTTTTGGTTTTGATTCCCCTTGAAGTTTCCCTCAGCTCTGGGCTTCTTGCTCTGACCTCCCTGGTCTCCTCCAGATCTCTTTTTCCTCACATCTTCCTCTCTCTTGCAGACCATTTCTTTCTCCACAGCATGTTCATACATAGCTTGAAAAGACTCATATTGACCCATCAACTTTTGGTAGCTAAAGTTGAGACCATTGTAGAAGCGATCCATCTTTTTCTTTTCATCAAGCACATAATCTGGGGCAAATCGAGCCAACTCCAAGAACTTGTTAGCATATTCGGTAACGCTAAGAGAATGCTGCCTCAGGTAAAGAAATTCTGATTCTTTTTGTCTCTGTAGAGCTGCTGGGTAAAACCTCTCCCTTAGTTTCTTCAAGAAATCTTCCCATCTCCAACTGGTGGGTTGTGTTGCTCCACCAGCAGATGTGGAGGCAGCTAAGACACCTTTTAGGGCTCTCCACCAAAGCTCTGCAGGTCCCACTAGATAGAATGCTGCAAGTTTAACCTTAAGATTTTCTGGACAATTTCCCACCTCAAGAATTTTCTCGGTTTCATTGATCCAATCTTCAAGGACAACTGGATCTGTAGCACCATTGTAGGTCTTAGGCCTGTGGGTAAAACTTAGTCTCGTCATCCACACTGGCATGTTGGTTGGCTATGAACTGGACTAATTGAGCATTGGTCTCTTGGATGACTCTGAGTTGCTCGGTTAGGAGATTCAATTGGGCTTGAGGATCCATTCTTTCCCCAATTTCCTCTAGGTTCCTGCCAAGAGGTAATAACTAATTAATAATTATGCCTTTAAGACAAATAGATATGCACTTGCATAACACACTTTCTTAACTTTATTGATTTAATGGCTTAATAACTTCATCAATTTCCATCCCATTGGATCACTTGTTTAGCAGTTTCAACACTTTTATTGATGATTCCTCAACTTAATTTACCATCATGCTTAGGCAACTTAGCCACATAATTGGATCATCACTTCTTACGAAAAACCTTTAAGACTTCTAGTTTACTAATAGTACTTAGTTAATAATCTGATTTAAGTTAGATGTACTACTTAAATCCTTTCTTTACCAATAATCCCTAAATTTTAAGCTCATTTCTTAATTACTTCCATTAGTTAGCTTCAACTTCTTTAAGTTAAACTGGTTCTCTAATTTTCCTGATATTTTAGACAAGCTTCCAAAGCCTTGGCTCTGATACCAACTGTAACCGCCTCGAATTATGAAGGCAAACACTAATTGGAATTTAGTATTAATCAAGCGGAAGCTTACTTTTGCCAACACAATTAAGGGGTTACTTAAAGGTTAAACTAATATTCAAGTATAATTCTTGAACCAAACCAAAGCAATATAACGGAAGTCTTAACTGTCCAAAATATAGGAAAATTACAACCAAATCGAAATAAGTCCAAAATTCAAATTACATCCTTAAAATAGTCTAAATCTAAACTAATAATCTCTCAAATAAAATAAAGAGATCTAAACAAAAGGGGAGTCATACTCCAACTCGGGTTCAACTTCCGCTCGCATATCCATTCTCCGTCGAGGTGCCATAGGGGTTTACTCTAAAAACAAAACCATTGGAAAAACATACAAAGCATAGTATCAGCAAAAAGGCTGAGTATAAACACACTGGTGTCCGTCAAACAAGTTATTAAAATCTTTCTTTTTTTTTTTATTTGAGTAAATTCATTTTGAAATATGCTTTTTCATTTGATAAATCATATTATGATTCAAATGAAGTTCAATGGCTCTATAGTAATTTAAAATTCTCATTTTTCATTATAAATCATAAGATCTCAATGGATCCAAATCAATTTCAAACTCATATCATAAGTTTACATGGGTACTCTGTGAGTCATCCTGTGACTCGTTTGGTAGTCGGTCTACCGTCCGCGACATGTCCGGCAAGTGTAACACAATGGTATTGTGAACAATACGCGCTCAGCATTGGTGAGCCGTTTAATCATGCACACAACATTTGCTGTGGCATATGTACCCGCCATTTAGGCTAAAACATTTTTTTTGTACATAATATATATCTTGTAATTTTAATAGCATTTGAAAGTCAAAAATATTAACTTTCTCCATATGATAAACATCTTTTATTTGCACATAGCAAAACATACTTTATTTGCAACTTAGCAAAATCAAATCATAATATTTCCCACATGGGTAAAACATGCTTAGCATAATCATATCATTAAACATAACCTTTGTATTATATTGGGGCATCACTAGCATGTATGGAAATTCATAGTAACAAAAAGTGATTAAAGATCAATACGATTTTTTTTAAGGAAACCACTAAAATGTTTTGTTCCAATCCTTCTTAAAGTAAATATAACTTAAAAGGGTTTTGAAATTCATTCAAAACAACTAGAATATGATTCATAAGTCTATAAAATCATTAATACAGAAGATTTCATAAAACACTATTTTCTTAAATACGAGATAGTTTTGCCGGTAATAAAATCGATAATTGATTTACAAAGTACATATTAATTCTCCAACAAGGCCCAAATTAATCAAGTCATTATAATACCTTATTTAAAATGAATTTAAGTTTGTCCCATCAAGTTATAATGGGTTATGCGTATTTATAACGATCTTACAATTATTTTCGACAATTTGGGTATTTACTGTTATTTAAATGGTCTCTTAAATCCGTAAAATTTATAAACCGTCTCATTTAAAATTAATTTATACTATGAGGCAGTAGGTTATTAATATAATTATAATTTTTTTATATATGTTTATTTTTACCCAAATTTAATTAACAATATTACACTTTCTAATAAATAAACATTTTCTATTATTTTGATAAATTAGTAAATAATTAATAATTTATTTTTATAAAATTATACCAAAGTTCCAGAAGTCATATAATATGTTTATTAGGCCATTTGAACTTATAAAACTCATGTATGATGTTTTATTATTTTGTATAGACATTTTATCGATAAATAGTATAAAATAGGTTTAAAATTATTTGAGTCCGAATAAAATATTATAAAAACTTATATGATATTCCAGAAGCTATTTTAAGGGGTATAAAATTTTAAATAACCATTAAAAATCATGTGGAATATTTTTAATAATTAATATCGTTATTTTACCGATAAATCGAATAAAATTTATTTAAGTCCATATATGGTCACGAAAATCCATATAAATTTTTGAACATGTATTTACTGCTTATATAAGTGCCTCATAAAATTTTCATGTCCAAAAGACGTCATTTAGTATTTATTTTGTATTTTACCGTTTTCAAACTTACCGATTATTAATAACCGAGTAAAAGTTATTAAGGTCCTTAAATGTCAACGAAACCTTCCCAAACTCTTACCAATTTTACCTACTGTCCATATGAGTATGTGATAAAAATTTCAAGTCCATATGTCATTGTTTGGTAATTATTTTATATTTTACCATTTTACAATTTACCGTTAAACAATTTAACGATTATTCAAAAATTTAAAAAAAAAATTCCAAACTAAATATATTCTGGCCAAATCTTGTTGGAGACATTATAATATATTTTTATTAATTATTTTTGATGATGAAGAGTTCATCTAATACCATGTTTTATAATAAGAGTATTTAACACCTTAAAATCCATTAAAATATCAATTTAACGAATAATCTCAAAAAAAAAATATCCAAGAAATTTTCTTAACATATAGCTACTGAAAATTTCTTTTAAAATGAATTTCAAATATTTTCAAATTCATATAATCATTTCCATCACAATAACTTTCACAAAGTAGTGTTAAACATGCCTTTAAACATACAATAATTTATAAAATCAACATGCATGATGCCCACAATAATAATACATGTAATAAATTATTTCATACTCAAATTTATCATTTTGACATCATCTTTCAAGATTTAAGAACTTCTCTTTGGGAATTTTTTTTTTTTTTTTTTTTTTTTAAAAAAAAAGTTTATACACAAACTTTCCCAACTTGTTCTTAAATCCTTTAAAAATCACCCCATGTGACATACCTCGACTCCAAGCCTATATAATTATTCCGTAAGCTCCTACGCGTTCTTAGAAGCGGTTCTAACTTCGGGTCCTTGCCCTTCAAGTCTCAACTCCAACTCTTCAACTAAACATATTGCATTCATCCAAAAATCAATAATAAATTTGGATTTCTAACATGCACTTAACTTTTCCTAGTTAGAGTTGTTAGACTAATACTTGTGATGATTTTAACATATTTGGAGTATACTTATTATGTTGAGCAACATACTTAGTTAAGTCCCATAATTTACTTGAATCCTTTAAGTAACAAAATTTATATGTTTGTGGAAAAACATCTTCTTACTTTCTATTGTGGCCGATTTTTATAGATTTACAAGTGATGATTTTCTTAGTTTAGAGATAAAATACTCATTTTATAATGATCTTAGTTTATAGAAAGATTCATGTAAAAAAAAATGAAAAAAATGTTTTACATGAACAAGTTTTAACAAAACTAGTGGAATAAAGAAATGAGTATAACTTACTCTATACTTGGTGGATTTCTTCAAGTTTGGTGTCTATGGAAAGCTCTTAAGATGAAGATTATTTTTATGGGAGATTTGAGTTTATAAACATAAATTTTCAGAAGTTTTAGATGGGTTTTTGAAGAAGATTTGATGAGAAAAGAAGGTGTTTTAGTTATTGAAAGTTTAGAGGATTCTAGTGTTTGTTCATGGATGAACTTGGGAGCAATGTGTTGGGATTTATGGCTGAATAACAATTCAGAAAATTGAGTGCTTTTGCTTCAAATATTTGCCTCTTGCATGCTTGTAATGATGCACAAGCTTTGGGTAGAACAAAAGGGGTTTTGGGTAGTGTGATTGGCTTGAGTGTGTAAGTGAACAAGGAGCTACTAAGGGGATTTGGGACAGCTATATTAGCTGCTGTTTGGGGCTGATTTGGAGTGTTTTTTGTCCTCAATTTGGTCTATTATGGTATAAGAAAGGTTTATCTAAGATAGTTTAAAGTTTGAGTAAAAATTGTTGTACATGTAACAAGTTATGTAACTTGTATTTCATGTTTAAAAATCACTTGTATATGTGAGAAATATTTAATTTACTCCCATCATGGTTATATAATATGCTTGGATAATAATTAAATTTTTTTTTTGAACTGTTATGGGTAGTTGCTCAACTTTAAGTTTTACCTCCAAAGTTTACGTTAATTGTTACGATTCATAATTATGTTACGAATTAACAAGTTTCTTATCATCGTAGAGATTTTTCAAATTACTACCATCACTAATTAAATTATAATTAGTAACGAACAAATATATAAGAAAAAAAATTAGGCGCTAAAAACGACTAATGAAATCTTCTAACAATACGACTGTTTCAATATGAAAGGTACTTTTTTTGTTCTAAACAAGAATCTAAAAGGATGCAAATCAAAGAAATTGAACTAAAAACTTACACTAAAAAGCTAGTTCCAATTAAAAGATGTGGTAATGATGCACACGTAAGGATTAAACTAGATATATTCAGTGATGACGTCTTTGTAAAACAACTTGTCGTTCACATAATCATAAGTTAACGAGATGGAATGACAATACTTGCAAACATATGAGAGGACTATATCTTTAAATGAGACAATGGAAACAATTAAATGATTTGAAGATGTACATGTAAGGCCTACTACAGCGTATAGGTATTTGACAAAACATGCCGGTGGAGCTAAGTGTGCAGGTCATACTTTTAGAGATCATCTAAACTATGTCAACAGATTAGGAATGAAGGAAATTAAGGGTGGGGATGCTCAAACTGTCATCAGACAATTGATAAACTGGGCACAAAAAGACAATGGATTCTTTTGGAATATGAAGCTTGATGACGATGCAAAACATGTGGCACTATTTTTGTGCAATTCTTTAATGAAAGATTTCAAAATTTATAAAGATGTTGTCATTTTGATACAACATATTGTACAAACAAATAGAACTTGATATGTGCACCGATAGTTGGAATGAATAACCATTGAAACACTATGATGTTTGGCTATGCATTGATAGCAGATGAGAAAGTTGATTCATTTTGTTTGGGTGCTTGAGCAGTTTAAAGAGGCAATGGAAGGAAAAAGTCTTGTATAAATTTTCACAAATCAAGATGCATTAATTGCAAAAGAAATTGAAGAGGTATTTTTATAGATTAATTATGGTCTTATACTATACAATTCAATCATAATAACAATCAATTAAGTCATTGATTACTGAATGCAGATGAATGTCAATACTCATATTAATACTTTTAATTTATCTTTTAAATCTTATAATTTCAAAATCATTTGCAGGTTTTTCCATTCTCAAAGCACAGGCTACGTTTAGGCACATATTGAAAAATGCAGTTTCACACCATGGAGCATTAAAGTCAGATGCAGACTTCAAAGATTCTTTTAATAGGTGTTTAATGAGGTAAAACAATCTAAGGGAATTCCAAGAATGTTGGAAAAACATAGTTGATAAATTCAAAGTAAAAGGAATGAGGATTACTACAAATGGTTTGATAGACTTATTTAGAATTTAAGGGACAAACAGTGCACTGCATTGAGTAAAGATTTCTTTTCAACTGGAATATTATCTTCACAATGAAGTGATTCCACAAATAATGCAATTGGATTTGAAGCAACAAAGAACACAAGTCTATATCAATTATTCATTATATTCAAAAAAATTATTGAAAGATGGAGAGAAAGAGAGTTCCATTTGTAAATCGGATAAACAAAAAATTTTCTTTTGACTTAAAAAGTCACCCTACAAGTTCAAAAATCAACATTTTAAAAACCAATTACATCACTTTTTACCAAAGAAGGTAATTTATTCATATAAAAAAGGCGGAAAAGTATATCAAAACCAATATCAATTATAAACTTATGTCCAACAATTACACGAGATATTAATCAATTTAACTTACCATGTTTATCTTCTTAACTTCAAAATTGGCCCCATTCAAATTTATGTGGTTTTCCCATGCATCAATAACCCCAATCTGTAAATGATTTTCTTTGACATCATCCTTATTCTCAGCCATCAACATTCCCAAAACATGCTATTACATCAAAACCCATGACCAACTAACTACTATTTATGATAAAAAAATATAACAAAACTAGTATAAAACCCTATGCAATGCACGAAATTCTTAGTATGAAGATATATATAAATATAATTTTCAAAAACATGTAATAATATAAATATACTATATACTACATATGAAGTAATAAATAATAATTGTTAAAATAGGGTGATATGACATTTTTATATGTGTTGCAAAATTAAATTCTTTGTAGATGAGTAAAACAAATAACAGGTTGATTAATTTTATTTGCCATTTAAGCCAATATTAACCAATAAAATTCTTTCATCTAGCGTGGCTTCAAAAGAATGACACGTGTGATTTTTCAATCTTTTTATTAAATTGTATGATGATTAGTTGAAATAATTACCATAACTAAATCACTCTAAATCTTAATAAACTATTCAATGTCATCTAAATATTTCCTTATTTTGTTATCAAATTTCTCCAGCAGTAATTTATTAAAAGATGTATGATTAATATTTTATTCCATAATTTTATAATTTAAATTTGTTAATATCGCCTAAATGATTCTTAACAAATTGTTTCTATTCTCTTAATCTATTTATATATTAGAATGTTTGATTACTTGAAATAGTTTCTATAACTAAATCAGTAAATCTAACATGTTAAATATTGATTGATTGTCAAATCTTTGATAGATGTAAAATAGTCATCAATTTAATTCCGTCAGCTTAAATACTCCAATAGAAAAATTATACATTGCAAGTGCTCTAGAAATTTGACACTTGGCTTTTCATAGCATTTTTAATAGATGTTATGATGATATGATATGATTATAATGATTCAAATTACTCTAACAATTTATTAAAAGATTTATGATTAATATTTTGTTTCCTAATTTATAATTTTACATTTGTTAATATCACCTAAATGATTCTTAATGTATTGTTTCCATTCTCATAGTTATTATAGATTAGATTATTTGTTAGTTGAAATAATTTCCATAACTAAATCAGTAAATTTAATTGATGTAAACTGGTCAGCTATTTAATTCAGTTAGTTAAAATACTTCAATAGAAAAATTACACATGGCAAGTGCTCTAAAAATTTAACACTTGACTTTTCACAGCTTTTTTTAATAGATGTTATGATGCTAATTATAAAAGGATAAAAAAAAAACTTTTAAGTGCTGGAATATGAATAAAAATGCTTTCAATTATTTATCTGGGATAACTACATCTTGATTTATTTTTCTATTATATTTAATTACACCGTCCAACAATAAAAAATGACCGAAGAAATATTTTCATTATTCTTCAAACTAAAAGCTTCATCATGAGATAAAGCATAAAAATCTCCTTAATCAAATATATCTTTACTAGAACACAAAAAAGAAGCAATTGAACTTAAGAAAATGAGAAACAACATAGAAATACATATCCTCTAATTATAAAACATTTGGAAAGTCTTAATACTGTTCATCGTGAACAATGAAAATACTGTTTGCCAACCTTTTTCAGTTCTCTTCTCCTGACTTCCTCCTTTCCCATTCCATTCCTTACCTTCAACCCTAATTTTCCCCTTTTTTTCTTCAGTTTCTCATTGAAAAAAAGCCAAACCAAGATTGGGGGCGGATTTAATGCTACTCAATGCTGTCAATTGATAGCCTATGGTCTTGGGAGAGTTGGTAGTTTTCCTTGTCTTTCAGCTCAAGGCCTGAGATCCCATTATTTTCTTTCGATGCTTACTATTTTGCCTCCTTCGACCCCTTATATCCCTCTGTCTTCACTTTTGACTCTCCCTCTGTGTATGTTTTCAAATTCTTTAGTTGTTTACTTATGCAATTTATTTGTTGGTTTTGGTTACCTATTTTATGATTTGAATTGTTTGTGTAATTGGTGTTGTTTGTTTTTTGTTTTGAAAAGACCTTGGTGTTGTTTGCTTAGATTACTAAGATATTAGTAACTTAAAAGTGGACTCAAGATCACAATTTGTATCTTATTTGAATTTTGCTAAAAATTGAAAAATAGATAGAAAGAGTATAAGTTAATACCAATAGAAGAAGAAGATTCACGAACTTGTTGAATAAGAATGAAGATGCCATAACATTTAATTCCTTTCACCACCAGGGAAATGGAAAAATGAGAATATGATTTCTTCTTTGTTGATGATCAATGCTGAGGCCCAAGTTATCAAGCTCAAGATCAAGAGAATTCTAGAATAATAAAAAATGAAAATATTTTGGAATAATAATAGAAAATCTCAACTCTAGAATGTGCTCTAAAAATATGTAAGTATAAATATCTTAAATCTAGAATTTTCTTAGAAAATATCTTGTAGCTAGATAGCTCCATTGGAGTAGTATAAATAGGTGGTCATTGCATGAGTGTAGGTACTAAGCAAGAGAGCAAGTAAGGGTTCCAAGTAGTGTCCTCTTCTAAAGTGTTGTGGTGATAGGTTAGAGGGTAGAAAATTATAAGTAGTAGAAATGTAAGAGTTGTAAAAATATTTGAGAGTATAATAAAATTTAGTTCAAATATAGTGCCTTTACTCAACAATATGATATCAGAGCCGGATCGGGGTAATTCTTTCAAGTCGACGATCGGAGACTAGTCGCAGGTTGGCAAGTATAGTTGGGCGATCACTAGTTAGAAGGGTGCCTGCTGACATTCTGCCAGAAAATCGGTCAGAAATTGTCCGAAGTTGCGAAGACGAAGGACTAAAGACTTGTGAGAAGGCTTGTTTCACAAAGTCGCTATGGATTTAGCAGGTATGACTGGTGGTCTTGAGAAGTTAAATTACAACAACTATACATATTGGAGCACCTGCATAGAGTCCTACCTTCAAGGTCAGGATCTATGGGAGGTGGTAGGCGGATGCAATACGATTCTGCCGGAACCCAAAATAGTAACTGTTGACTCTGACAAGGAAAGCACGGTAGTTGAAAATGAAGCCTTTAGAAGGTGGAATATTAAAGCCGATAAGGCAATGTATGTACTCAAAACAACAATTGATAAAGAGTTGGTTGAGTACATACGAAAAGCAGAAACCCCGAAGGTTGCTTGGGACACCCTAGCAACGTTGTTCTCGAAAAAGAATGACGCTCGACTCCAAATGTTGGAAAGTGAGCTAATGACAATCTCACAAGGGGACTTGACAATAAATCAATACTTTAAGAAAGTTAAGTCTCTTTGTAGCGAGATTGCCGAACTTGACCCTGAAGAAAAGATTAGCGAGCAATGCATAAGGAGGATAATCGCCCATGGCCTAAGACACGAGTTTAATGGGTTCATGGCAGCCATCCGAGGGTGGTTGACTCAGCCGACGTTGCTAGAGTTGGAGAACATGCTCGCTAATCAGGAGGCTTTGACGAGGCAAATCACTGGAGTCTCGCCTAGGAAGGAAGAAGAGGCTCTATTCGGAGGCCAGAAGAAAGATCGACACAATAACATGTCAAAGCCGAACGTCAAAGGCAAACCTGGTCAACAATGGAAGCCCAACCAGGGGAGGAAAGCTTCAGGGGGAGCTCAAACTCAATCTCAGAAGATGACGATCAAAAAGATCGTTGCTACAACTGCGGTAAGAAGGGACACTATGCACGAGATTGCTGGTACAAGAGAAAGAAAGGCCGCGGAAATGTCGCAACCTTGAAGAGCCAGGAACAGACGACTCAAGAAAGCAGCGACAATGAAAAAACATGGGATGCTGAAGCAGCAGTCGCAATAGCATCTTCACAAGTGGAGGAGAACGAAGAAGTTGTTCTCGCGGTGGTACCCAAGGAGGAGAAAATCAACTACAGGAGTGACTGGATAATTGATTCTGGTTGCTCAAATTATATGACACGGGACGTACAAAAATTAGAAGACTTGGAGAAGTACAAAGGAAATCAAGTCATCGCAACAGCCAACAACTCCAAACTGCCCATCCGCTACGTCGGTAAGACAAAAGTCATTCCTGGACCAAATTATACACCAGTCCAACTAAAGGATGTTTTTCACGTCCCCGGACCAAATTCTGGTTGCTACGTCTTGTTTGGACCACAAGAAGTAAGGGTACAGGAACGCCAATAATGGAGGGACGAAAATCGCAGTCAATTTACGTAATGTCAGCAGAATCCGCTTACGTAGATATGACTCGGAGGAATGAGACTGTCGACCTCTGGCACGCACGATTGGGGCATGTGAGCTATCACAAGCTCAAAATGATGGTCGAGAAGTCGATGGTTGCCAGTATATCCGAAGTTAAAGTTCGTACTGACACGATCTGTGCCGGATGTCAATACGGTAAGGCTCACCAACTTCCTTATCAACCTTCAAAGTTTCGAGCCAAGGAACTGGTGCACTCAGATGTCTTTGGTCCCGTAAGACAAGCATCCATAAACGGGTCCAAGTACATGGTGACCTTCATCGACGACTTCTCAAGGTATGTGTGGGTTTTTCTTATGAAAGAAAAATCTGAGGCACTCTCCAAATTCAAACAATTTAGAGAGAATGCGGAGAGTGAACTCAACAAGAAAGTAAGGTGTCTCCGAACGGACAACGGTAGGGAATATGTAAATTACGAGTTTGATTCCTACCTAAAGGAGCACAAGATAAAGAGACAATTGACCTGCCCCAATACACCTCAACAAAATGGTGTAGCTGAAAGGAAGAACTGATACTTAGCAGAAGTCTGTCGAAGTATGCTACATGCGAGGAATGTGCTTGGGAGATTTTGGGCTAAGTGCATGAAAACAGCGGCTCATATCATCAATCGGCTACCTCAAGAGAATTTGGGATCTATCTCTCCATATGAAAAGCTTTGGAAGAGAAAACCCACAGTAGGTCACTTCAAAGTATTCGAGTGCGTGTGCTACGTGTTCGTACCAGATCATCTTCGTACTAAATTTGACAAAAAGGCAATAAGGTGCATCTTCGTTGGATACGACTCTGCAAGAAAAGGATGGAGGTGTTGTGATCCAACAACCGGGCGCATCCACACTTCAAGAAATGTGGTCTTCGATGAAGCATCGGCATGGTGGACACCAGAACACACCTCAAATTGCATCAGAAAATCTAGAGTCGACGATTGAAGATGCAAGATACCAAAGAGAAGATCAAGAAACACCAGCATCCGAAAAAGGTGACACCTCGAGTTCCTCCAAGGCAAAGAGTCCTTGGCGTACTGGAGTACATGAAGAAGTTGAAGGAGAGCCTCCACTCCAGGTTAAAGAAAGTGAAGAGGTACCTCCACTCCCAAGACGATCATCAAGGCAGAGGCAACCAAATCTAAGGTATGCAAATATTGCTGTGATCGAGGATACCTCAGAGCCATCAACCTATGAAGAAGCAGCCAAATCAGAACATTGGCGCAAGGCAATGGAAGAGGAGATGGCGGCCTTAAGGCAAAATCAGACTTGGGAGTTGGTGTCAAAACCAGCTGAAGTCAATCCAATCTCGTGCAAGTGGGTACACAAGATAAAGACTCGATCGGATGGATCAATTGAGAGATATAAGGCACGCCTAGTGGCAAGAGGATTCTTGCAGCAGTACGGAATAGACTATGATGAGACGTTTAGTCCATTGGCCAAGATGAAAACTATACGGGTCCTTCTAGCCCTTGCAGCAAGTAGAGAGTGGAAGGTATGGCAGCTAGATGTGAAGAATGTCTTCTTGTACGGTGAGCTCGATCAGGAGATATATATGGAGCAGCCACAAGGATTTGAGAGCAACGCTCATCCAAGGTACGTCTGCAAACTTAAGAAGGCACTATATGGTCTAAAGCAGGCACCAAGGGCATGGTACGGGAAAATCGCTGAATTTCTCGTACAGAGTGGTTATACACCTGTTACCGCAGACTCGAGCCTATTTGTTAAAAATAATGGAGACAAGACAGCAACAATCCTAGTATACGTAGATGACCTCATCATAACCGGAGACCTAATTGAAGAAATCTGCCGAACAAGGGAGAACCTATCAGTTCGGTTTCAGATGAAGGAGCTCGGAGAATTAAAACATTTCTTGGGGCTCGAGGTCGAGAAGGTTAGAGAAGGTATGTTGCTCTGTCAACACAAATATGCAAGAGAAATCTTAGAAGCATACCAAATGTTAGAGTGCAAACCACTCTTGACGCCTATGGAACCAAACAACAAGCTGCGTACAGGGGAAGGAAAGGATGTCGAAGATACAAGAATGTATTGACAACTTGTTGGAAGTCTTTTGTATCTGACCCTCACTCGACCTGACATTGCATATGCGGTTGGAGTAGTGAGTCGTCATATGCAGAATCCAAAGAAGCCACACTTGGAAGCTGTCAAGAGAATCCTTCGATATGTGAAAGGTACTCTAGACTATGGTATCCTTTATCAAAAGGGTGGAGAATGTCAAGTGGTTGGCTACTATGATGCTGACTAAGCTGGAGATTATGACACAAGGCGGTCAACAACAGGTTTTGTCTTTAGCATAGGATTAGGAGTCGTGTCGTGGTGTAGCAAAAGACAACCTACGGTGTCACTATCAACAACTGAGGCAGAGTATAGGGCGGCAACTATGGCTGCGCAGGAGAGCACGTGGATGACATGTCTATTGAAAGATCTTTATCAACCAGCCGGACAGGTAACACTTCATTGTGACAACAGGTCAGCAGTTTGTCTGGCAGAAAATCCAGTATTTCACGCAAGGACCAAACACATCGAAGTACATTATCACTTTATTGAGAGAAGGTCCTGCAAGGTGAAATCCAAATGAAGCCGACACCGACGGAAGAGCAAGTTGCAGACATCTTCACAAAAGGACTCAGTACGGGCAAGTTCCAAGACATGCGAGAACAACTTGGAATGTGTAGCAAGTCAGCGTTGAGGGGGAGTGTTGATGAACGCTGAGGCCCAACTTATCAAGCCCAAGTCTTTCAAGCCTAAGATCAAAAGAATTCTAGAATAATAAAGAATGAAAATATTTTGGAATAATAATCTAGAGAATGAGAAAATACGGCAACTCTAGAATGTGCTCTAAAAATATCTATGTATAAATATCTTAAATCTAGAATTTTCTTAGAAAATATCTTGTACCTAGATAGCTCCATTGAAGTAGTATAAATAGGTGGTAATGGCATGAGTGTAGGTACTAAGCAAGAGAGCAAGTAAGGGTTCCAAGTAGTATCCTCTTCTAAAGTGTTGTAGTGATAGGTTAGAGGATAGAAAATTATAAGTAGTAGTAAGAGTTGTAAGAATATTTGAGAGTATAATAAAATTTAGTTCAAATATAGTGCCTTTACTCAACATTCTTCTAAACCAAAGTGAAATTTGGTGTTGATATTATGTTGAACACTAATGGAAATTATAGGTTATGGAAAGAAAATCAGGGAGATGGATGGATTAAGTCAGTCATATCTACAGCTGATGACTACTGAGTTGGTATGCGCGTTTTGGGAAGGGAATTTGGGATGACTTCTTCCAATTCTTGAACAGAGAACAAGACTAGGATGAGAGAGGGTGAAAGAAGATTAAACACTTATTAATGAAGTTTAGTTATGAACTTGGGATGACTTTTTCAATGGATTAAAATGACATTGTCACTTTCAAAATACGAGAAAAATAATGTGGATACTTGTCTTAATTAAAAACATTGTTGAATATATTTTTTAAAAATACACAATCGACATCATTTAATTTTTTTCTGTATCCACCCCTGGCAAGACAAAATCAGGCAAAAGGATCATGCCGGCTCTATTTCTCCGGCCACCAACCTTGTATCAATGGCAATTGAGAGAAATGTTTTTGCAGCAATTACAAGCAGTGTTATTTTCGGCAAGTCTGGTTTGTTTTGGTTTTTTATTAAGTTTTGTTTTGGTTTCAGAAAGGTTAGTCCTTCGATGTCTCAAATGTAGCTATGGATTTATTCTATTGATAAAGTTTCTAGGTTTTTACAAATTAGAGTTGCTCTTCCTTTCTTTGTTAGTTTTTTCTATGACCCATAATCGTCCATGTACTTGAACTGAAGCAAATTCTACATCTGTGTCGGATCCCCTTAATTATCACTATTGGTCATTGAAACCTTGTATTGGGGATATTGGAATTGAAGGGGTATTTAGTGTGTTGCGACTAAGGACGTTCACAGGGGTAAGCTTGATCTTGAAATGTTCATTTATGTAGCACAACTTCTGAAATTTATACGCGAAAGTTGCATTGTATTTGGAAACTCGAACTAGAATTTTGGGATTACAGTATTGCAATGGTGATAGAATTTTGGTTTTGGTTTTGCTTGGGTGATGGAAGTTCATGGGATGATTGTGTTATGTGTAGTTAATGGTGATGGTTTTGGTGTTATAGCGAATAAGTTCAACTTATACAGTTGGTATGTTGCTATTATGCTGATGATTGGGTATTGTGCTAATATGTTCATGATTTCTTTTATGTCTTCCATTTGATTTGTCTTAAGATTTATGAGTACTTTCATTTCATTTTCTTATAATTTTTCTTGGATTATTTTACCACATACTTTTGCATTCGATTGTCATTTGTGAGAATAAAGTGTTTATTCAAATGATGTCATGAACATTATACAGGTGCCTAAAGTTTATGGGTGATAATAATTGATGTTAAATTAAAAGTCTCTAGAATTAAAAGTCACAAAAATAAAAAGATATTTGATGATAAACAAATCCAAAAGTGTAATTTTTTAAAGGGTCCTAAAACTACGGACCCACCAAGCTCAGGATTGGGGCTGTATTTGAACTATCTTAATGTTATTTGTAATTGGAAAAATTATCGAAAATAATTATTCTATGTTTTGATTATTTTCTAATAATTTCATCTTTAATACTCCATTTATTTAGTAATCTTCATTCCCAAACAAAGGAAATCAAGTAGAAGTTTCAATGTACCTATTATTATTATTATTATTATTATTGTTATTGTTATTATTATTATTATTATTATTATTATTATTATTATTATTATTATTATTATTATTATTATTATTATTATTATTATTATTCATTCTGTATGCTATTAAACTAATACCTTTTGTCATTTTCTATGCTATTAAACTAATACCCTTTTGTCATTTTATATGCTATTAAAATTCTATACTATTAAACTAATACCTTTTTGTCATTTTCTTGAATTATTTGACTTCATTTACAACTTAATTTTCATATTATCTTATGTTGTATTTGACGAATTTAAGGCTAATTGCGAGCTTACTTGATTGTGGACTTAGGACATACAAATTTATACAATAATTTTGAGAATAAGGGAATTTATTTCAAGCTGGAAAAGATAGTATTGTTTTACAATCAGATTTGAATGAACGTCCTCCAGCCTAATTCTTTGTTAGCAAGTGTTTTCTTAGTGACTTCAATTTTGAAATTTATGTCTCTTTGGATGTTAAAAACAATACGTATTCTATTTTCAATTGAATTTCAATGTATTTGAATGAACGCTTTCATCACAAGTGCAACTTACGCACGCGGTCCCACAACTAGTGAGTATAAAGAACTCACAACTTATCCATCGTTTCCTTCAAGAAACAGTAATCCAGCAACTCCTCCAAAGTAGGCAAGTTTTTAAAAATTTCTTTGTTCGTGAATCGTGATCATATACTGGATGCATACGGAACTTCAACACCGCATGGCCCCAAGTTAATAGTACAACATCTCTTCAAAGCTGGAGGAATTTTTACCGTCACAGGTTTTGCTTGTTTTTGCATTGGTGTAGACTACCCACCAGCATCAAGATCTGAACTTTTAGCCGCATTTATTTTTTTCGATTACTTGTTCTACCAAAGCATTGACAAAAGAAAACCCATCATTATTTTGGAATATTTGTTGTGTAACAGACACAACACCCTCCTCTTTGTCATTCTTTTTATTAGCTTCAGAAAGCCTCTTCATATAAGTGTGCACGAAAACATCAACGTCTCTCTTGAATAATAAACAAGCTTCTTGAACTAACTACTGAAATTAATACAAATACTTCAATGGTTATCTTATATGAATAGAATGATATCTTATACACTTCAATGTATAAGATCTCTATACAATGTCATTTATTGTTATCTTATATGAATCAATTAATATCTTATAAGTTATATCACTCAATTTAGCATGTAAAGTGAACTCAATAAAAATCAACGGCATACAATTTAACAAAATCATCTAGTTAACTGGATTAATTATAACCTAAAATGCAGCAATATGGAATAATTGTTCATTACATAATTTTAAAAAAAAAATAATTAACAAAACTATTAACAAGTTAATTGGATCAATTTAATAATTATATACATAATAAAACAAACAGTTTTATAGCATGATAAAACAAATATTTACTAGTATGAATCTTTTAAGTTATGCATGTCAATTTTAATTTTATAAGTATCAATTATGAAACTATATAAATAACATGCAAAATAAATCATGACTATTCAAAAGATAACTTATATGTATCGTTTATTATCGTAATTGTATCAACTATCAAACTAAATAAATTTATTGTATGATAAATAAAACAAGCGTTTAGCATTATGAAATGTTCATGTTAAGCATGTAAATTTTAATCTTGTGAGTATCAATTATGAAACTAAATTATGACTATTCAAAACACAATTTTTATGCATCATTTATTACCTTAAGTGCATCAATTATCAAACTAAACAAATCTATTGCATAATAAATAGAGCAAACATTTACCATTATGAAATATTTCTATGTCAATTTTAATCTTATGAGTATCAATTATGAAGCTAAACAGATCAACTACTAAGAAAATGCAAAACAAGCCATGACTATTCAATACACAATTTATACACATCATTTATTAGCTTAAATGCATCAATTATGAAAATTCAACGGATTTAGTGGATGAAAAAACAAACATTTAAATTATGAAATGTTCAGATAATGCATGTCAATTTTAATCTTATGAGTATCAATTATAAAACTAAATTGATCCATTGTATGATAAAACTAAAATATATGCATCAATTAGGAAGAATTTTGCAAATGCAAGAAAGAAGGAAAATGGAAAGAATCCAAAAAAGGAGAGAAAATGGAGAAGGAAAGAAAGAAAGTTATTTATGGCAAGAAGGAAAAAACGAGGGAAGAGGAAAAGTTGATCAATTTTCTTTCAAATCCAATTTCAAATATTCATTAATTTTTGAAACATAATGTAATGGGTCGGTCCATTTTGACGATCTCATTATAATATGGTCTTTTTTGAGTTTTTATGTATATTTATGGGCTGGTCTTGGACGAGACTGTCTCAATATGAGACGGATAGTCCAATCAGCTCAAAAATAATTTTCCTCAATATGCTCTTAGTACTTTATCTATTTAACGTTATAATTGATATCTTTAATGTCAAAATTAATTTTTCAATAAATCATTTTAAGGTCTGAATTGATCATTTTTTTATTAAAATTGAAATTTTTTATAAACAAAGTAGCCATAAAAATCTTGATCATTTCCAAAAAGCATTCATGTAATGGATCATTTTAAGGTCTGAATTAATTATTTTTACATCAAAATTTAAATTTTTATAGCAAAAGCAGCCATGAACTTTTGATTATTTCCAAGAGCATTCATCCAATCATTTGGCAAAACATAATCGAGATCAACACTTCCTCTGCCTTCTCATCAAGGATAAGCAAACACTACGCCTACAACTTAATTTCCATGTCCATTATGAACATAAACTATTGAGGAAAGAGCAATATCACTATTATTGATTGATGATCAAAGAATATACGTATTCTAATGCTCTATTAGAACCGTCATGTTGCATTGAATAAGAGTACTTGGATTGTGCAGTGTTTAACTCTATTATTGATAGTTTTATTTACCATTAATTGGTTATTTGAAATTCATCCATAGACTGATAGAATAATACCATTTTATTAAACTTCATTCTGAAAATTGTGAAAACAGAACCATGTTTAAGTAAAAATTGATCGATTTAACGTCAAAATTGATCACTTATAGGTTCAAATTGAAATTTTTTATTTTAATTGATCTGTTTAAGTTTTACTTTAAGTTTAAATTGATACCTTTAATTAAGGTCAAAATTGAGACTTTAATGTCAAAATTGAGACTTTTAAGGTCAAAATTAATAAATATCCAGAAAATAAAAAAACGAGAGAAAACATATGAGACAGTTACACACGCAGATTAAGCTGGCCTAAATTAATGGTTTTATAATGAGACCGTCTCGACCAAGTTTTTATGTTCTGTTTAACGACAGTCATCTAGTTGTAATGGGCCAACTAAAGACTGCCTCATCAATTTGTTCACATGGGCTTAGTTGTTTTTACCAATATTGTAAGTGATTGTTAATATAAGTGATTGACAATCATTTTAAGACTACAAAAAATAATTACTTTCAAATTGTAAGTGATTACTTTAAAATTATAATAAATTATTTATTTTAAATTTTTAAGGATATAGCATACTTTTATTCAACCCAATAACAAAAATCTCAGCGTGATGCCTCGTTGAAAACTTTGTGTTCATTTATAAGATGCTACGTTACCTTACAAAGTTACATGAGACAAGTAACAAATTTAATGACTTGGCCTAATTTTGTTTAATTGGCCAAAATCGATTGCCTAAATGTGACTCAGTCTAATTTGTTGACATGACTCAGAGCGAATACAAAACTATTAGAATATTAGAATATCTTAGAATTTTCAAGGTACTCTTCTTCCTTATTTTCCTTTAAAACATCAATTCAATAATGCTATTGTTGTCGGTAATGGTAATTTAATTCCAGTTCTTGGTCACGGGCATATTTCGTTTCCTTCTTCCCAAAAATCCCTTACCCTCAAAAATGTCTTACATGCACCTAAACTTGTTAAAAATTTCATTTTTGTTCGAAAATTCACTCATGATAATATGGTTTCTGTTGAATTTGATCCTTTTGGCTTTTCTGTGAAGGATTTGGCCACGGGGAGCATCGTTCTGAGATCTAATAGCACGGGTGATCTTTATCCTTTTCCATCCGCACATGGAGCTACTCCTTCATCCTCCACATCATCGGCTTTTTCCGTTTTTTCTTCTAGCATTTGGCATTCCCGTTTAGGACATCCGGGCAATGCAGTTTTAAATTCCTTGTATTCTTCTCGTTTAATTAAATGTAATAAAGATCCTCATTTTGTTTGTTATTCTTGTCCTTTAGGGAAACACATTCAATTACCTTTTGTTAATTCTATGACCATGAGTACTAAACCTTTTGATATTATTCATTGTGATTTGTGGACTTCCCCTATTTCTAGCCCATCGAGAAATAAATATTATGTTCTTTTTCTTGATAATTATACTAATTTTTTGTGGACTTTTCCTTTATATCGCAAATCTCAAGTTTATGATGTGTTTGTGAATTTCCATATTTTTGTTAACACCCAATTTGAGCTTAATATAAAGTCTTTCCAATGTGATAACAGGGGTGAATTTGACAATAATATGTTTCGTCAATTTTGTACTAGCAGAGGCATTTCACTTCGTTTTTCTTGTCCTTACACATCCTCACAAAATGGCAAATCTGAATGCAAAATTCGCTCCATCAATAACATCATTCGCACTCTTTTGTGTCATGCCTCTCTTCCTTCGTCTTTTTGGCCTCACGCCTTAAACACGGCCACTTATCTCCTCAATAATCTTCCTTCTAAACTTCTTGGTAATCTCACTCCTACTCATGTTCTATATCGTAAGTCTCCTATATATACTCATCTACGGGTTTTTGGGTGTTTATATTTTCCTCTTTTTCCCTCTACTACTATCCACAAACTTCAACCACGCTCCGCTCCATGTGTCTTTTTAGGATATCCCTCTTCTCATAGGGGTTACAAGTGCTATGATCTCTCATCCCGTAATATCATTATATCTCGGCATGTTCTATTTGATGAGACCACCTTTCCTTTTTCTAAATTACCTTCCTCATCTTCCCCAAATTACCAATTTTTAGATGATAATATTCACCTTCAATTGCTTAAAACAACCCCTCCACATCCTTCTGGTCCTAACCCATCTTTCAGCCCAACGTTTGCTTCCCCCTCCCTCTGCCAGCCTTGTTCAGCTCCTGGGCCTCTCTCTCTATCAGACTCAGCTACCCTTCCTCAATCTCCATCCTCCCCTTCGTCTACTGGGCCTACCTCAAGCAGCCCAGTCCCACTTCAGTCCCCTCTCCTCTCTCCCTCTCCTACTGGGCCTACCCCAATCAGCCCAGCCTCAATCCAATACTCTCCCTCTTCCCCACTTTCAACTGGGCCTGCCTCATGCAGCCCAGTTCACCCACCCCTTCCTTCCTCCCCCTTCTCTATTGGGCCTGCCTTACGCAGCCCAATCATCCAATGTCCTACTTCCTCATCTTCCAACTCTTCATCCTCACCAACCGGTATAGCTACGTGAAGTAAACATGGTATTTTCAAACCCAATCCCAAATACTACTCCCAAGCTTTATCTGTTTCTTTTTCACCTTTACCTAAATTTTTCCTTCATGCCCTTCGTGAGCCGAACTGGAAGATAGCTATGAAAGAGGAATTTGATGCCTTAATTGAGAATCATACTTGGGATTTGGTACCGCGTCCTCCTAATGCTAATATCATTCGGTCTTTGTGGGTATTTCGTGTCAAGACCAAGTCCGATGGCTCTTTTGAGCGCTATAAAGCGCGTCTTGTTAGTGATGGTAAATCTCAAAGGGAAGGCATTGATTGTGATGAGACTTTTAGTCCGGTTGTGAAACATGCTTCTATTCGCATTGTTTTAAGTATTGCTCTTTCTAGGTCTTGGTCTATTCATCAGCTTGATGTTAAGAATGCTTTTTTACATGGTCACTTGACTAAGACTGTTTACATGCATCAGCTTCTGGGTTTTCGTGATTCTACTCGTCCTGATCATGTTTGTCTTCTTCGTAAGTCTCTTTATGGTCTCAAACAGGCTCCTCGTGCTTGGTACCACCGGTTTGCCACTTTTGCGACTACTATTGGATTTTCTAACAGCATTTCTGATAATTCCCTTTTTGTTTATTGTCATGGCTCTGATATTGCTTATCTGCTATTATATGTGGACGATATTATTCTTACAGCTTCTTATGATTCACTCCGTGAGTCCCTTATGTCCAAACTTAGCTCTGAGTTTTCCATGAAGGATTTGGGTCCTCTTAATTATTTCTTAGGTATTGCTGTTAATCGTACTTCTACGGGATTCTTTCTCTCTCAACAACGGTATGCCTCTGAAATTCTTGAAAAAGCTGGCATGTCTCAATGTAATCCTGTTGCTACTCCTGTTGCTACCTCCGGCAAACTTGGTGCTAATGCTGGTTCTTCTGGTAAAGATCCTACCTTGTATCGTAGTCTAGCTGGTGCTTTGCAGTATCTTACTTTTACCCGCCCAGATATTTCATATGCTATTCAGCAAGTTTGCCTTTATATGCATGATCCTCGTATTGAACATATGGCTGCTATTCACCGCATTCTTCGCTATGTCAAGGGTACTCTTCACTATGGTTTGCAGTTATATCGTTCTAATATTTCGACTCTTTTGTCTTATACCGATGCTGATTGGGGTGGCTGTCCTGACACTTGCCGCTCCACTTCTGGTTACTGTGTTTTTCTGGGTGATAATTTAATTTCCTAGTCCGCTAAACGGCAACCTACTGTTTCCAAGTCTAGTGCTGAAGCTGAATATCGTGGTGTTGCCAAAGTTGTTTCTAAAACGTGCTGGATTCGCAATTTACTTCTTGAGCTGCACTGTCCTATTACCACAGCTACCCTTGTCTATTGTGACAATGTTAGTACCGTCTATTTAGCTGGTAATCCAGTCCATCATTAGTGCACTAAGCATATTGAGATCGACATTCACTTTGTTCGTGAAAAAGTTAAACGTGGTGATGTTCGGGTACTTCATGTTCCATCTCGTTATCAGATTGTTGACATTTTCACCAAAGGCCTTCCTCAAGTATTATTTGATGATTTTCGTTCCAGTCTCAGCGTCTCTAAACCTTCCGATTCGACTGCGGGGGTGTATTAGAATATTAGAATATCGTAGAATAATATCTTTTGATTTCTTGCATATTTTGTATAATCTTTGTGATTATGTAGAATATTAGGAAAATATTTAGTTTCCTAAAGTATAGTTGTAATCTTGTATATATTAACGTTCATCTTAATGAGAAAGACAACCCAAGTCATTCTTACAAAAACTAGTGACTTAGCCTAATTTGTTGACATGACTCGAGTGAATATAAAACTAAAAGCTAACTAGATTCACTACTACAAAAAAGGGAAAAGAGAACGCCTCAAATATGCCTAAGAGAACTCCTCAGGAGCGTTCTCCATGTCACAGTTCTCTTAGCCTAAGAGAAAGCCCCTTTTTTAGTGTTTTCTTAAGTAAAATAAAAGAGAACATGTGGAACAAATAGGCATTCTCTTTTCTTCACATTAAAGAAAACTTGCACCTTATAGAGGTGTTCTCTTTGCTACTTGTAAAAAATTCTACAACCCCACCAAAGAGAACACCTGTTTAAGGGAGGTATTCTCTTTTCTCTTACCAAAGAAAACTAGCAATTACTGGAGGTGTTCTCTTTGCGCCCGCCAATAACTACTAATAAAAAAGCCGTACAGTTGCAATTTCCTTTTATTTCTAAACCACCATTTATATGACAAAAGACCTATATTAATAAATAAAAATACCAATACGATATAATTTGTACTAATCCATATAAACCATTAAATATACGCGTTCATACATGCTATACCAACAGCAAAAATTATAAACCATTTCATCATATATATAGACTATAATTCAACTATACAATTATCTTATTCCAAAAGTCATATGTCATCAAAATTCTTCATGAATTCTAATCTTTAATAATTTCCATCGATATAACCTTATAACACATCATCCAAATCTTCTGCTTCCTTCTCCAATTTTTGTTGCCTATATTTAACAACGTAAGAAATCCATAAATCTCGAACTTGATCAATGCTCTCCTGAGAATAAGTTGAAGGAGCCCCAGGGGAAAACTGCAAGACATTAATAATACATTAAAATTTTACTAATCCAAATTATTGCAATATGTGTCAACTAACAAAAATTTGAGCGAAAATTTCGGCAGAGTCTCCCTTGTATATAGGACAACCCCAAATTGAGAAACAATGAAATACATCATAACCTGTCTCAATAACTAATCAAATAATATATTCCCAAAAGAATCAACTGCCCATAAATAAAATATGTCAAACAAATGTCAACTTTGAATCACACTATCCCAATCTATAATACTTCTATCAGGGGTGATATAAATTGCAGCTAGAAACATCACAACAAAATGTAATCATAAGACTTATAAATTGCAGCCACGAAAGAGAACGTGAACATTGATGCCGAAAATCCAATCCATCAATATTATATCCAAATGTCATTGTGTTTCAATACCAATATCATAATGTTTGATATAAATTTTTGACGAATACTTACCTCCTCCAAAATCAATTGTTGCCTACTTTCAATAGTCTCAAGCATATAACGGCATACATAATATCCACAGTATTTGGCGTCTTGAGGTTGAGGAGGACACTATTACAAGAAATCAAAACAAACAAACGATGAAAAAATAATTAAAACATAGAATTTTTCATAAGTTTAGAACATGTCTAAACAATAAAAAAAAATTACTATAAAAGAACCTTACTTTTAGTTTGTTCCAACCAACTTTAGGATTCTTTTTAATTTTTTTGAGATCCTTTCGATGGACCATTCCTAACTTCACAAGCCCCCTAGTCATTTACATATAAAATGATTAAATAGATAGAACCTAAATAATATATCAAAGTCAAACCATTTACGATGCAATAGTATAGTACTTACTCATAAATAATTTTACAAGCATTTTCACGCACTTTATTTTCCACACCAGCAGGATCTAACCAATAAACCAATCCCTTCCATGGACTAATAATTGCTAACATCCAATGACGACTACACAAAGATAGCATTCATACTTGCAAATCAAAATCACTAAAGGGGATTCTTTTGATGAAAAAAAAGATTATTATAATAACATAAGACAACCACGAAAAAAATTTTGTCACTTACTTTTCGTAATAAGGTGCCATGAATAATTGGTTTTTGTTCTTAGCATTATTACATACGAAAATGCTAGCCAAGTTGGATACAATATGAAACACAAGAACAATTTAACAACTTTAATAACAATTTAACAACTACGTGAAAGGGAATTTTAACTTTAAGTTGTTTGAAGAACAATTTAACAATAAAAACAAGAACAAAGATTACTATTTGTTCAATGTATGCGTGACAAATCAACTTAGAAAATAATTTCAACACATAACAAATCAACTTAGACAAATCAACTTGAATAAACAAGAACAATTTAACAAATTCACATGAACCATTTTACTAAGCTTCATTATAATCCAAAACAAATAAACTAAAAATCTTTGCCCTCATCAAGTATGTATCATCACAATCGCAAATAATGAATTCTTTTGCTTCAATTTGAAAAGAAAAATCTAATTCTACCATGACATCAAAACCCAACAATCCATATGTTTATGGCTTCGTTCAAACTTGATTTTATGTTCTTTCACATATGCAAGTCTTTAACAAGATTAACCGTGTGCACCTTTCTACCCTTTTCTTACAGGCTCACGTTCAATTTTCATCTCAAACAAGCCTTGTTTATAGTTAAATGACGTCACTATATAGGCGAAATATTTTTGCACGTTATTCCCAATACTTAGTGTGACAATGAGTGATAATCAGAATTTTCTCAAACTTATTCTTATCTTTTTGGTGTCATGACGCAAAATGTTAATGATGATATAAATTATTTTTGGATACAACATGATCAAATAACTAATTGAATGTGTTGAAAGAGTTTATGCGAGAGAGATATTAAAATTAAAAAAATAATAATAAGGGCAAAAAATAATTTAAAAAGTGAAGACCCAATTCCTGATTGTAATACTAACAGTGCTTAATTCCTGATTGCGAAATTCCCCTTTCGAGTCTCGTCTATTACACTGGACTCTGGAGAACAATTCTGATTGTGAAGCTTCTTCATATAGAGCTATTTAAAATTCAAGAATCCCGATTTTCCCCAAATCGAAAGACTAAAAACAACTTCTCCGCTATAGTAAGTTTACTGTTATCTTTGGCTAGTAATTAATAGGTTTTCCTATAAACTAAATATATTATCTTTGATTCGTTTAGTAATTTGATTCAGAGATCTAGGGTTTGTAATGAAATTCGAAAACTGGAATGTTTTTGGTGGGTTGTATTGTGATTATGCGCACAATCCAACATTTCAAACTGACGAAATACACATACATTAATCTGATAATTACAATAAAGCTCAAGAAATTCAAAGAACAACCCATAAATTGAAAGCAACAAGAAACAAGAACAAGAAATTCAAAGAAACAAAAAGGCAAAAAAACCAAAGAACCTGTCGTGAGTTAGTTGAAAGGCGTATGTGCAGAAGGCGGTAGCACCGGTGTGCTGTAAGTGGCTAGAACTCCGGCGTGCAGGCGGCAGAAGCTCCGGTGTATAGGCGGCAATCGCTAAGCTCCGGTGTGCGGGAATCGGTTTTGTGAGGGAATCGGTTGTCAGGGAATGGGGACGGGTTTTCTGAAAATGTGAGGGAATGGGGACGGGTTTTCTGAAAATGCGAGGGAGGGAAATGGGATTGTGAGGGATTGGGGTTTTGATTTGAGAGGGAAATAAAAAAAAAAATATTATTATGATGATTTTTGCAACGACTTTTTATTGTATCTGTATATTTAAATATTTTTTGCAACAATATATACAGTTACGAATTGTTTATTTAATTTTAACAACTAAATTGTTTGTCGCAAAAAATTGGGTTATACCAGAAAATTATTTTAAGGGGTGGGGAAGTTTATTTTTTTTATGGCAACAATTATTTAGCAACAAAAACGGATTTTTCAACAACTTGTATTTTTTGCAACGAAAAGAATATAGTGGTTGCTAAAACTTGTTGCTAAAAACAAGTTTTCTTGTAGTGTTCTTTGGGACAAAATAAATTTTTATATTATTTTCAATTTGATGGTTTTTTGAAGTGAAATTTTTAAGAAAAAATAAGAGAACTACTAGGAAATTAAGGAGTTCTCTTTGGTCAAGTTATGGGTCAAAGAGATTAACAAAGAGAACTGCTATGTTAAAACATTATTTTCTTAGGTCTAAGAGATCTCTTTTCTATTTAGGAGTTCTCTTTATGCATGTTCCCTTTTAACAAAGAGAACTGCTATGTTAAAACATTGCTTTTTTTGGTCTAAGAGATCTCTTTTCTATTTAGGAGTTCTCTTTATACATGTTCCCTTTTTCCTTTTTTGTAGTAGTGATTATTACTCATGGGATGCATGGTGAATTGTGAAAATTGAGAACCTAATATTATAGTGATTAATCATTCAACAAAGACATTTATTTTTTTCAAAAATATGGATTCATTATATAGTGTACTTAAAATCTCAAACTATATTAAGGTCAAAAATAATAAATCTCAAAATATTTATTTTTGGTAAAATAAAATTATTATAACTTATAGGACAAAGTATAAATTTTAAAAGTCGTAGCAATTTAATCTCTTGAATAGAAATAAATAATGAGCTATTCTTAGAATCTAGTTGACGACAAATCATTTCAAAAAATAGATAGCATTACATAACTTGTATATTAATTGTAAAACGTTCTTTAACTCCAAAGAGTTATCAATTTTGATAAAATTAAAATTATTCAAAATAGTTATTAAATGATATTTAATAAAGATACAAAATATGATAAAGACTATGACATCATCATAGTATTTTGGAAGAAACTTTTTTTTTATGAAATTGACACATACATAATTTGAAAAAAGATAGGAAAGTTGGTTTTAAAAGACTGAATTTTGGACGATTTGTCGATAAAATTTTCAAATTTAAATTAATATCTGTAAGGAAAAATTAATACTAATAATCCAACCTTTCATGTATTCTCTATAAATAGTACCAACTTTGGATTATTTTTCTAATAAACCAACATTTATCCTTAGTTTGTTGTTAGCATACTAATAAAAGGTCATGTCGATAGCAAACTAAAGGTAAAAGTTAAATTATTAAAATCAATTTAAAGTTGAGATATTCACAACGAATGTGTGAAAAGTTAGATTATTAATATCAATTTTTCTTATTTAAAAGTGTCATCTTTGATACCTATATGAATATAAAAGATCAAAAACCCTACTACATTAATTATCCAATTTTATTTTTTTTAATTAGAAATGAAGATAACATGAACAAAAAAGACAATATTCACCCTCATTCCCAGCTTCGACCACCTCCCCTCCCTTTCCTTAGCTTCGGCGACTCCCCTCACCCTTCCTTTTGAGACTAATGAATCAGCTAGCCCACCTTACACCTGAAGGGCATGGAACCCTTCACACCAATTACCATCCCGTTAGTTGCCGCCCCTTCCCTTGCCACATCAAATATGTCCCCACCCTTGCACAGTCCCTCCCACTTCCCAATAATCCTCTGCATAGGCGGTTCTGGGGCTATACGGGGTGCCCAATCCCACAAGGCGCCCAAACCTAAAGAGTCTCATATTAAAAAATCATATTATAATAATATATTGTTGTGGTTGATTAGCTAGTAGGAGTTTTAATTAACATATCAATAGTCATATGATCAAAATCTATTATTTACATTTTTTTTCTCACCTTTTTTTTTATCTCTTCTTAAAGCAACTATTTTACTTCTAAATACTTTCTCTTACCTCATTTAATTTTTATACAAATATCAAACATCAATTATCACCAACTTAATTTATAAAAATAATCAACTATTTACTTTAAATTTTTTAATCCTTCAAACTTTTACACTCTTTATAATTAATCATCAATGTATTACTATATTTTCTCTTCAATTTTGACATTAGAAATGAAAGTTTAATTTTTAACAACTTAATCAAGTTATTTTTATAAAATCAATATTAATAAAATTAGAAATTGTGTTGAGCTTAGATTTAATTCTAGTACTTAAAATTAAAATTCCGTTGCATTTTTATTTTAATTTAGAAAACCTATTTCTTAAATGGTCTCATTTTTAAAAATTTATAAAAGCCCTAGCAATTCACCAATAATAGTGGTTGTCAGGGCTACTGCTGATGGTGGTGGTGGTAGTCATGCTGCTTTTTGTCTGATTGTGGTTGTCGAGAAGGTGATAGTCGTGCGGGAGGCCGCATGTGTGTTGGTGTTCACGTGGGTGGGTGCGAAGAATGGTGGTGGTTGGTGGAGGTAAGCTGGTATTATTTCCTTTTTTGATATATCTAATTTATTTTAAAGTTCTAAAAACATATGCGTGGAATAATATAATAATAACACGTGGCATCTATAACATATTATTCTAACATAATAATAAGGAGTATTTTATTGACAAATAACACTGGAAGTTGGGACTTTTAAATGTTAATTTAAAATTGGGGTTTTTAGATATTAATTCAAAATTCAGACAACTTATATAGATAAATTGTACAAAATTAAAAAATATTAAAATCAAGCTTTCCAAAAGATAATGTTAACGATGTTTTACTTTAAAAATAATTATATGAAATTGATGAATAAAACATAAAAACATTTCTTATATTCCATTAAATTATACAAGTAAACGGTTAACGGTTGTTATTTGAAAACTAATTTCAAATTTGGACCTAGGAAACATTTTTTTGGCCAAAGTAAAGCCTGTCTGATGTAGATTTTCCTACAAAATATTAAATGAAACCATATTTAATTATATAGATTAAAGGTATTCAACTTTAATTATATTAGGATAGTATGTCCAATTTGATTGGATTTATATAAGTAAATCAATATATTCATTCAAATCTAAATTTTGTAAGTACCTTGAACACTAGATTTAGTAGTATAGCGAGTAGGTGTCGAACATGAAGAAAACGTTATAACTAATTTCTATCTTTATCAAATCCCGACAAGAAAATGAAATTAAAATAATAAACGATAAGAGAATTATTTATCATGATGTTAAGATTAAGGATCAATTACTAATTACAGCTTTGAAATTTCGTCATTATAGAATAAACAGTCTCAAAGTTTTTTTTTTTTACAAACAAAAGCCTTCAAATTACCAAACACGACATCGATACAGCCACTTCACGGAATGAGCTGCTAAATTACCGTTGACCAAGGTAAATGACCTTTGACTTTCAATTAAATTTATTAATCTAACCTAATTACCCAATTACCCCCAATTAAAATTTTCTTCCCTAACCTCTCTTTATGCCTCCCTAATCACCACCATTCCCCCACCCCAACACCACCACCACCACCATTAAAGCCCCTTCTTTAATAACAATCCCATCAAAAGCCTCTTCTTTCTTTTCTTACTAACAACCATTAAAGGAGTACATTTTGAGGAGAAAAATTTCTCACAAAACGTGATACTGGGCAATTCTTATTTTTCTTAAGTTTGGTATTTTTCATCCTATAAACATCCATCTTCTTCCCAAAAAAAAACATTAAATTTTTATGTCTCACTTGAGTATTGTAGATTTACCGTAAATTTGTTAATTCAAACCAATCATAAGTAAAATTGGGTTTGTTAACTTAACAAATCTGTATTTCTCTCCGCCATTCTAATTCAACCTTCAAACTAATCATTGAAAATTAATTTAATCTTCATTTTCAAGATCTATACACACTTTTCAATTCTCAAAAGTTTCATTTACAAAAGGTTTCGATTTCCAATAATTAGTGAAAGAGAAGACCCATTCTCCAAAGAAGCAAGAAAAAATAAAAGTTATTTGTACTACCACTTTTTCATTCTACTTCCCATTTTCTTAAAACTAATCCTTTGTTAGCTACTCTAAAATCCTCATTTCAAGATCCAACTCTTCTTCAAAGCTTCTAATAATTAAAACAGTGATGATTGGTGAATTAACCTCTTCTTTAATAACAATTGTACGAATAATTTGGTAATATTGAAAGTAGAGAGGTTGTTAGTAAGAGAAGAAAGAAGGGCCTTTTGATGGGGTTGTTATAAGGAGGGGCTTTAATGGTGGCAGTGGTGGTGATGGTGTTGAGGTAGGGGAATGGTGGTAATTGGGAAGAAGTTGAGAGAGGTTGGAGAAGAAGAGTTTAATTGAGAATAATTGGGTAATCAAGTTAGATGAATGAATGTAATTGAAAGTCATGGGTCATTTACCTTGGTCAACGGTCATTTAGCAGGTCATCCGGTGAAAAGGCTATATCGATGTCGTATTTAGTAATTTGAAGGCTGTTGTTTGTAGAAAAAACTTCGAGGCTATTTATTTCAAAATGACAAAACTTCAATGTTGTAATTGGTAATTGATATTATAAATGGGAAAACGGATATTTCAACTACTAGTTCTTTAATTAAATGCATGTTGATATTATAGCTGATAAATTCTAAATGTATGGGAATTACTCTTACCATTTATAAAGATATTATTTCATCCCTGCCTCATAAAACTATTACTACTCCCTCCTATTCAGAATAGGTGTTCCATTTGACTTTTCACGGATTTTAAGAAAAGTCAAAATGAGACCCTAAGGGTAGGAGAGAGAGTAGTATTATGGGTTTTTAATTATAAGGATTAAGAAATTAATGATTCCCACCAATTTCAAGCACTTTCTAGCCCAATTTAAAAGCTGAATTTTTTGGCACCAAAAGTTTAAAATTTTTTTTCAGTACAACGCTAAAATTACATCGATTATCTAATTAAGTCCGGAATTACATAATTAAGTCCTACATTTACAATAATTTTTAGAAATTACATAAATTTCTCAAGAGTACTAAGAAAATTAAATGCATCAGTTACGGTATCTCAGAGAGCCTTCTCAATTCTTCAACAGCTTCGGTGTAGTTGCAGTCGTTACTGATCATGTGAGTGCGAATTTTTTTGCGATCATTCACTTCAGATTTTCCAAATTACCAAAAATACGCATTAATAATTTCTTAAATAGCCTCCAGATTATAAACAACCAAAATGAAAAATGAAAAAAATCATCACATTACCCAAATTTATTTGAAACCCCAAATTAAAATGTCCAAAAGTAAGGAATTCAGAAGGAAATCAGAAACTGCCGCCAGTGTAAGAAACTAATATTGGTGTCTGGCGCCATTAATTCAACCAAAATTTCAAAACACACAGCAATCAAACTAGGAGGGGCATAAATTGAGATTAATGGGTATTAGGTGCCAAAAATGAATTGTCAAACAGAAAAAAAATTCAATCATTACATGAAAAAACAGAAACCATAAATAGACAATGACAATGGTCATTTATTACACATTCATCTAAAACAATGGCTCTTACAAAAAACTTAAGTACACAACAAAGAGAACAAATAATGCAGAAGTTGCTGTCTGCATTAAATAAGAAGGGCAAACCAGTGCTAGGCACAATCAATGCACTTGCGATTGAGTTTTAAGTGTGTAGGAAAACAATCACACGTTTGTGGAATGATGTCAAGAAGCAGATGACAAACAAGACCACAGTGATTAACCTCAACAGTAAGAGAGGGGGCAGAGAAGCAGCAAACAAAATCAAATTCGATGAAGAAAAATTTAAGGCCATTAAATATGAACTCAAGGGTACTCAGCATTCAGTAGCAAAGCAGATGGACGTGTCACAATCAACAGTGTGTAGGTGGAAGAGGAACAAAGTCATAAGAAGGCACACAAACGCAATCAAACCGACTTTGAATGAAAACAACAGGTTACACAGGTTAAGCTTTGCATTATCTAAATGTGAATATGATGAACAAAGTGATGCATTCAAGTTTAAGCCATATACTAATGTTGTTCACATAGATGAAAAACACTTCTATCCAACCCGAGAGACACTGAGTTATTATCTAGCTCCGGGTGAAGTAGAACCACATAGAGAGTGTCAATCAAAAAGGTTCATTCCAAAAATTATGTTTATGTGTGTTGTTACAAAGCTAATATTTACAACTGAAGGTGATTTTTTTTTGATGGTAAGATAGGCATTTGGCCATTTATTACACAGGAGCCAGCAAAAAGAAGCTCAAAGAACAGGAAAAAGGGCGAGTTGGAAACAAAACCAATACAATCAATCACAAAAGAGCACATTAGAGCAATGCTTATCACTAATATGCTGCCAACCATAAGAGCAAAATGGCCTGCAGGATTGTCAAAGCATATTTACATTCAACAAGACAATACCAAACCGCATATAGCACACAATGACAGAGAATTTTTAGAAGAGGCAATGAAAGATGGATTTAATATACAATTAGTGCAACAACCTCCAAATTTCCCTGACATGAACGTGCTAGATCTAGGTTTTTTTAGATAAATTCAAGCTTTGCAATATCAAAAATCTGCTTACAATGTAACAGAATTACTTAGGGCTGTGAATAATGCATTTCAGAATCTAAGTCCACAATGTTTAAGGTTTGTATTCAACACTTTACAAGCTTGCATGATAGAGGTCATGAAAAGACAAGGGGGGTTTGACTATCACATTCCTCACATGAACAAAACAAAGGCAGCAAGGGAAGGGACTTTACCAGATTACCTGAGTATTGACAAACAATTGGTTGTTGATTCACTTCAACATTTATTCACAAAGCTAAGTACAGAAAAAATGAATCAGCTTGTGGAACTGATTGGCTATGCAGGGGGGATTGATCAAGGGGATTTGAATGTAGAATTATCAGAAAACAGCAACAACCAATCTCAACGAATTTCAGCAAGAGCAATAGAAATCAGCATATGAACAACAGAACAGCAACCAACAAAATTTTTTGGGACACACAGTAAAGCAACAACAGCACAGAACAACAGCCAACACAATCTTAACCAACACCGCAACATGTTTCAAATGTAAATTCCTTTTGACTTTGGACATATTTTTGGGATCTTTAACATGGGATGTTTCAGATGCAAACAAAAAAAATTTTATGTTCTTTTCAATGAAACATTTTTATTCAAATATACATTAATGAAAAAATTGGTTGTTTTAGTACTCTCAGGTAAACTTATTTGTTTTTTTTTTGAAATCATTGAGTGAAAAATCGAACATCTTTGTGCATTAAACGTTGGAAAACAATCCAAACCCCCTTTGTTCGATTTTATGGTGGCTAAAAATGCTCTCACTTACAGATCACAGAGCAATGAAATAAAATGCGTACAAAAACGTTTAAATTAAAAATCATCATCAGTCAAAATGAACATGCACCAACAGGAACAGAAACTCACTTGAGAAAGGACCTAGCTTATCAAGCCAATCTTCTTCTTCACAATCAGTATTCGAAAAAACAGCATCAATGGAAGAATATTCACGATCAGGATACATATCAGGCTCAGGTGTGTAAATGGGTTCACCTTCAGAGTCAAGTTCTCTTCCCCACTTAGGATCAGTCTCAACAGAAGTTGAGTCATCATAGTAATCAAAAGACTCTTCCTCAAACGATTTCAGTCCAGATCTAGGGTTTCCATCATCGAACCCCTGAAACTCTATCTTAGAAGGCAATTTGTAAGGAGATTTGGGGATTCTCAGAAGTAAAGAATTACGCGAGTTAGGGTTTTTCGTGGGTGATTTGATTGTCGAGTTAGGGTTCTTCAGGGGGGATTTAAAAGGCGAACTAGAGTTTGCCATAAGAACAACACGAAAGAAATTAAGGAATAAGGTGAAGCTTCAACCCAGATCTAGGGTTATCAGAGAACAACACAAAAGAAATTAAGACAGTGAAGCTTCAACCCAGATTTAGGGTTTTTAGAGAACAACACGAAAGAAATTAAGGAAGACGGTGAAGATTCAACCCAGAATTATGGTTATCAGAGAACAACACCAAAGAAATTAAGGAAGAAGGTGAAGCTTCAACCCAGAATTAGGGTTGTCAGAGAACAACATGAAAGAACTTAAGGAAGAAGGTGAAGCTTCAACCCAGAATTAGAGTTCTTAAATGAGTACAATACGAAAACGGCAAGAGGAATAGGGATGGGTAGGGTTTTAGGTTTAAAAAGGGAGGGAGTGTTTAAATGGTGGGTATGTTAATTAGGATTTAAGTATGTTGCTTAATTAAAAGGGAGGGAAAATTAGTATGGGTAATGGAGGGTATAATTGAAAATAGGATAAACTACTCAGGGCATAATAGTCAAAAATGCATACCAAAAATATAAATGGGACAATTAAGGTGACTTGACCATAAAAGGAAATGGGACACCTAAGCTGAATAGGAGGGAGTATTATTTTGACAATATTAATATTTCCTTTGAGGCTAACCAATTATTACTAATCATCAATAATCATCAATAAAAATACACTAATGAAAAAAAGACTATGAACACATGATACACTCTCATTAAAAATTTTTTCACCTATTTTTCATCGTTGACATGAAAAATTTTGATACTTGGCATCCTATTTAAGATAACAATTTACTAATTAAAACACCTAATATTTGTTGATTGACTATAAATATATCTGATTTATTGATATACTATACTTCCGTATATAAACCTATAATTTTTTTTATCCCAAATCATAAAAAGAAAATTAAAACTTTTCATTCAACCGTTATCAAAACAGAAGTGATCCAACCAAAAGAAGACAAAAATAAAATACTAATTTTCTATTTTCATATACAAAATCTTAAGTCTTAAGCTCAAAAATTTTATAGTAGTAGTATGTTCTATTCAGTTTCTATATTTTATGATTCATTAAAATTTTTTTATAATTAATTATACATGATAAAAATCTACAAATTAAATTTAAATATAATATGATGATGGAAAATATATAATCTTTCAATGATGTAATCATAAAAAGAAAAATGATTATTTTATAATAAATTGAGTATTCCATTGCATGTTAAATTAGTAATTAAAATATAATAAAAACTAATAATGATAATCAATTAAAACTTGAGTTTTATGATTTCATCAATATTGTTAAACGATAATCAATTTGATAAATTTTATTAATTGATGTTTTTTTTGTCTACTTTTTCACATATATGTGTTAATATAATTGTATAACAAATTATTTCTTCGCTTTGATAATTATATTATTATAAGAAATACAAATATTTAATGATTACGTTTCTATTCTTCATAAATTAATATTATAAAATCTTAATATAATCATATTAGTAAATTTTTATAGCATCTGTATTTTACACGGAAATTTATCTACTTAATTGCTATTTATGCTACCCAATCCTTATAATTCGCCACCTTTTTCATTTTTTCGCCACCCCCCTAGTAAATTACCATATTGCCCTTGGTTTTTGAAAAAATTACAATTATGCCATTGAAGCTAAAATTTTCTATATAAACCACAATCACACTAAAAATACTCTCACTACAACTAAAAACCAACATACAAAAGCAAAATTTGGGAGCAAAAATTAAGTTCAATCCGGAATTTATCAATCGAGGTAAGTTATTTGTAATTAAATTTAATCACGAAAAAAAAAAAAAAAATTATAGGAGTCGCCCAGATCTGGGCGACTGGACCCCGGTTCAGTCGCCTAATTTTAGGCGACTAAACCGGGGTCGAGCCGCCCAGATCTGGGCGACTCCTATAATTTTTTTTTTATTTTTATTTATTATTAAATAAATGTTTATGTTTTGTATATATAAAAATTTTTGTTTTTTAATTTTTTCCTTATATTTAGGAAAAATATATTTAAAGTTTGAAATTTAAAAAAAAAACCTGATTTTTATTAATAAATTAAGTTATTTGTAATTAAATTTAATCACGAAAAAAAAAAAAAAAAATTAAAGGAGTCGCCCAGATCTGGGCGACTCCTATAATTTTTTTTTATTTTTTTTTATTTTTTCCGTATGTATTTTATTAATTTTATTATTATTAATTTAATTATTATTATTATTGTATTGTTATTTTTGTTAATATTAAATATATGTTAATGTTATTATTATTAATATTATTATTATTATTGTGATTGTTAATTTTGTATTATTAAATATATGTTAATGTTGTTATTATTAATTTTATTATTATTATTGTTATTGTTATTTTTATTTATTATTAAATATATGTTTATGTTTTGTATATATTTTTTTTAATTAAATGTTAATAATTTTTTGTTTTTTTTTTGTTATTTTTTTCCATATTTTATTTATGATTATTATGTATTTAGAAATATTATTATTTATAATATTGAATGAAACCGTAAAAAATTGTAAAAAATGGCTGGTAATCAAGGAAAAGGAAAGGGTATTTTTAGGCAATTGTTGAGAGGTAATAGTTCTAGGCCTACCTTACTTAGAGGGGACCCGCATGAGAGAGGGGTCACGGGTTCTGCTAGGAGGGCTAGGCAGGAAGAGGCGGCCAGACACAGTGAGGCCCAAAGGTCGAGTACGCTGAACCAAGTGCGTACTCATTTTGATGACCAGGCTGATAGCCTCCAGAGTAGTTGGGGGGTTTATAGTGATGATGATAATGATGCTGATGATGTTCAGTTCCAAGGTCCTGAGCCTGCCCCATTGGACTGGACTATAGTTCGTGGCCCCGAAGGCAGATTTGCCCGTGACGGCCCTAGTTCTTCCGCCGCATCTGAGCGTGCAGGAGGAAGTTTTGTCGATAATGAGCCGCCACGGGGCAGGCCCTCACAGTCCACTAACACAGACTGGTTAGTGACATCACCCCAGCCCGGGGGGCCGACAGATACGCGACTGATCCCTAGCTATGGCGGGCACATAGCTATACTTATTTATGACGGCTCCGAGCGTACGCCTCCGATTCTGGAGTGCCGTATTAGGAAGAGACCGGTGGAGTCCATCATCGGATTGAGGGATTTGTCCGTTGAGCTAGTCGATTTTCTACCTTCCACTTCCCTCGGTCGACTACCGGTCATTATGCACCAGCACATCGACTCTGCTTTGATATCGGCGTTCGTCGAGAGGTGGCAGCCGGATACGAACACCTTTCACATGCCCTGGGGAGAGATGACGATTATGTTGCACGACGTGCAACGCATATTGGGCATTTCTATTGATGGTTCTCTGCCGGCTGAGCCTTCGGAGGCGGAGTGGGAGGTTGGTATCACCAATCTGGTCGGCGAGCCTCTGTCTGAGCTTCGACGTAAAGGTTCATTCACCAGCGGATGCATAAGCGTTGCTGAACTGATGCGGCTGTGTCATAGGTCGCATGCCTTGGATACCCAGACCACAGCGTACTACATGGCTGTCATTGGCTCTACCTTGTTGGCGGATAAGACCAGGACTGGCATGCGACCTCACCCGATAGTTGTCGTCAACGACGATGAACAGGACGTGGCTTGGGGTGCGGTGACTTTGGCGTTCTTGTACAGGCAGCTCGGAATGGCATCTAGGGCTGGTTGCAAGACCATTGCTGGATGCCTCACATTGCTCCAGACATGGATCTATGAGTACTTCCCCGCTTTCCGCCCTCATCCTCGCCGAGATGATGTGCCAAACACGACTAGGGCGGAGATGTGGACGCCGAAGAAAGTAGGTCGTGAGCTGGACAGGTTGATATCATTCCGCAAGGTTCTGGACTCAATGACAGAGACTCAGGTATTTTACATTACATTTTGTCATGCATGTTGTTTTTTATCTGTAGGAAATTTTTTTTTTAACTTGGCCTGTAAGCAGGTTGAATGGACTCCCTACAATTGTGGAGCTGCTGCGTTGCTGAATGAGCACCCACGCACCACAGTCATCGGGGGTATCACCTGCTTTGATGTTGTGGAGGTGTATTTGCCGGAGCGGGCATTGCGACAGATTGGGTTCGTGCAGTGTATTCCTCCAGCTCCTATGAGACTAGCCAAGGCTCTTCGACCGGCACACGGAACCTACTCCGTGACCTTTCCTTCTTCTGCTGCTGCATTTGTGGAGGCGTGGAGTAGGTTCCCCTACAGTGGCCGCCTTGTTGAGCAGGGACTTCGACGGGCTACTGTTCCTTCAGAGACTGAACCTAATTACGTTGAATGGTTCAGAGTTTGCTCGCACCTGTACATATCCCGAGACGAATTGCTGGCTTCCGGTCCTGGTCCTGGTCAGAGCAGATGTGATTACGTGAGTTTTATTATAAATTTTTTTTCAAGTTTCTTTTATTTAATGATTTAATAACGCACATTGTACTGTTGTGTTTACAGTTCGCGAAAGAATGGGCCAGTCGATTCTCTCCAGTGGCAAGACTACCTACGCGGCTTGCGGATTTGAACTCCCGTCAACGACATGCGTTAGAAATATACCTTAATGATTGTAGAGAATTATATGATCAATGGCAAACTGATCAAGGGCAAGGCCCTGAATAGTCTGTACTGAAACTATTTTACATTATTTATTGCATTTAATTTCGTCAATGATTGCATTTAATTTACATAAATATACACACTAACCCACATCACACAAATACATGTATATTTGTCTACCAGCATTATAAATTCCTCCTATTAATCAAAGAAATAAATAAATTGTTAACAGCACACACTGTAGTATAATTATGGATTATATACAACTTTTAATGAATGTCGTGTATAAATTCTATGGAGTATCTAAATTTACAGCATCGTCAGCGGTGTTATTTGTTGGTGGGGGTGCCCCGCGTAGATTATTCCACAGCATAATCCTCGTAGTGAAATTTGTGTCAAGATCTTTCGCGAAATTGTCAGCTGCTTGTTTCCAACGTGGGTGGATCGGCGGCAGAGGGGATGAATCGTCGTTCATAAAAAGTTGAACAAAATGATTTCGATTAACCCAAAGTATATGTATTAGTTTATTTACACTTCTCGCGGCCTGTGATTTTCTTAAAGGAAGAATCAAACAAAACGCAACCAAGAAGTTGTGATTTGTTGGCGTCATTCCGATGACTTCACATAGTGGCCACTTTGATTTGTTCGTTTTGTACGTTGTATCTATCAGCACAACATACGGCCACGTACGTATCATTTGGATTGAAGTAGGATTTGCAATTAAAAGTCTGCTCAAGTGCCCGTCATTATCCAACTCTGTCCAGACCACATAATTATGTTCTGTGGCCATATGAAGACAGTGTTGAAGGGGAGTCCTGCCCTCCATTTCATCTCTCCTTATTGATTGCCTAATATTATATATCTGATTCATACTAGCATAAAAACCAGGAAAATTATCTCTAATAGAATTCATAATAAAGGCCGGTTGCATTCCGATTGCACTAAGCTGTCGTATGTGCTCCCGAATATCTACATTAATCCTCGCCCTTACATGACCATCTCTGTACACCAAGAACGGGTGGTTATGTTTTCCCTTTACACCAGGACACACCCTTACCGTCCAAGGTCTTTCTCCTGGTTTACGACTACTTCCTACAATCATAAATTTACACCCACAACTCCTACTTTTAGAACCAGGTCGGGCAGCATTATCTACATTATCTACATCACCCCTAAGTTTACCATAGCGGTGACATCTTAAATAACAACTAACTCTGGAACGTCCTTCTTTCTTTTTATAAGAAGCACGTGTATATAGAAAACCGATTGTAATCGCTATCGCATCGGCCCAACTATGTAACTCATCTATGGAGATAAATTCCCTATCCGTAACAAAGCGACCGGAGTAGTCTACGTTGTCTCCAAAATTTTCAAACTCCTGCACATTTGAAATGATATAAATTAAGTACATTAATGACTACAATAATAATATTTGGATTAATAATAACAACAACAACAACAATAATAATAATAATAATAATAATAATAATAATAATATTTATAATAATAATAATATTAATAAATAAATAGATAACGATAAATCAAATTAATAATGACAATAACAATAATAATTTTAATAATAATAAAAACATTACGTTAACAAAAAAAATTTAAAAACATTTAAAATAAATAAATAATGACAAGAAAAATAATAACAATAATAATAATAGTTATAACAATAATAAATAAATAAATAATTATAACAATAATAAATAAATAAATAAATAATAGTTATAACAATAATAATAATAACAATAATAATAATAATAATAACAACAAATACAACAATAATAATAATAATTATAACAATAATAAATAAATAAATTACGTAAATTAAAATATTAAAAAATTTAAAAAATAAAAATATCAACAATAAAAATTAAAATAATGACAACAACAATAATAATACTAACAATAATTATAAAAATAATTTAAAAATACATTAATACGTAAATTTTAAAAAAAAAAAAAAAAAAAAAATAGCAGTCGCCCAGTTTTGTGCGACTGGACCATGGTTCAGTCGCCCAGATTTGTGCGACTAGACCATGGTTCAGTCGCCCAGATTTGTGCGACTTGTTTTTTTTTTTTTTTTTTTCCTTCGAACGGCAATTTTACGTACCGCATCCGACTCATAGTCGCTTTCGTTAGCCATATTCAACCAACTACGCCTTACAACTTCATTAACACTTTTTAGAGAGATAGTACCAGTTTTTAGTGAGATAGTACCGTGTTTCAATTCGTATTTCAAACGCATCTCAGAGTTCGATATATATAGACAAATCATCCTCATTAAATTCTTAATAGTGTTATTAAGCGTGATTTACATTTATTAAGCGTGATTTACATTTATTAATTATTTTTTAACTCCAATGACATTTTTGTAATTTTTTTAAATCCAGGGGCAATTAAGTAATTTTGGAGGGGGGATGGCGAAAAAATGAAAAGGGGTGGCGAAAAATAGCAACACCCTTTATGCTAATGGGGCGTTTGGTATAAAGAATAAAAAGAAATCGAATGATTAAGTAAATGAAATGATAATAATACGTGTTAAGCTTATTGATCGTTTGACATTAATATGCTAACAGAAACATTAAAGTGATTTTTCATTTACTATTATAAAATGAGGGAAATGAAAACAAGAGTAGTGGTTAACCCAAAGAAATGGATGGGTTAAGTTTTTTTTTTTTTTTTTTTTTTTTTTTTTTTAATACCAAAGAATAACTAATAAGATGTCTTAACTCATTTCATCATCTATGTCCAAAAAACATTTACCAAATGGGCCCTAAGAGTTCAATTGGATTGGTCTCTTTATTTAATTACTTATTTTGTACAATAATTTTGTTACAATCTTAAAACGATTCATGTAATGGATAGAAAGAACTCAAAATTAAACTCTAGTACTAGATTTTTAGTAAATGTTTTAGTAACAATTAACAATCAATAAATTTCAAATTAACAATGGTATGGCAACATTATTATAGTACTTTATATGATTTTTTTTATATTTATATTTAAAGAAAAAAATTTGAAGCGATAGTCTAACCCGCCCAACTTGAAAGTTGAATCGCAAGGATCCGCCTCATAAATTGCTAAAGAACTATCTGACATTGCCTGGAACCGGAACTGGAACCCAATGCTCTGAATGATCGGGTTCCAATTTTGAGGACCCCGAACCAGATCGGAACCATAATCGGCCCAACACAGGGCCGTGGGTATCACTTCCTTAACCATAAGAAAGATATATTTAAAGAAACTAACAAAAAAAATCTAGATATACACACAGATCAGCATGCGCCAACAACATTTGCGTCTTCCAAGGAAACCATTTGTGTAGTCGAAACTCATATTTGGTATAAATTGCATATATTTAAATTATCGTCAATTCTGCTCGGTTATCGGAATTAAGCATGTAATATACCTTTAGAAAGCTATTAAAGTGTATTTTCTAACTCAATTGTTCTTCTATCAATACAATCTCTATGTCAAATTGCATCTCAAAGGTATTGCATTTTGAATACATTTTTACCCTTTTTTGGCTTTTTTTTTGAATCATATTTAACTTTCTATTTAGTTTTATTACCAGCTTCTCCCTGTAAATATATAATATTCTTTAACACTATTTTACTCAAAAACTCCTCAAATCATAAATGGATTAAATATAAGACATGTAAATTATCGTAAACTCAATTTTAACTAAATTAAGCTCTTATTGTACTCAAATTATCAAAAAAACAGAAAACCTTTGAAATAAATTGTAAAATAGACTAAATAAGTGCTCAAAAATTAAATGTTAATCTTTAGTATTTAAAAAAATTCAAAACAAGTTACTTTTACCAAGTAACCGACTAAAAAAATATGTCAGATAAAAATTTAGTTTAAAGTATGTCGCAGACAATATAATTGTTTCACCTAATTAGCATATGTTAGCCAAAGTTCGGTGTGTCTCATGTAATTTTTCATAATAAATAATAATGGAACTATATTTATGTAGATTATTAATGCTTTTATTTGCACTTACGCTCCATGTAAGTTTTTATATTTTTGTCTTATAAGTTTAAATTTTTTATTTTTTATATAACTTTAACGCAAAAATTAGAGTTACATTAAATCCTACAAAATAATATAAGGTGAAAGTTTAGAAAAATAACTTAAAACCACTAAAAAGTAAAGAAAATAAGCTTATAAACCCCTAATGAAAAAGCAACTGAGTCGTAGCTAAGCTCTATTCAAAAGCCACTACTCGTTGCTCGCTAAAGAAGAGTTCAAAAGACCCAAAAGTCCACAACTCGCCGTAATGTCATTGATGTGCCAAACCAAGATCAGAAATATACGACGAGCCGCTGCATAAAAGCTATAATTCACCGTTAAGTTAACTCAAGCCGAATGTTCCAGGCGTAAAATATGCGACGAGTCGCCCCTCAAAAAACACAACATGTCGATGGGCGTCTGAAGCTGCCAACATTCACTTCCCTCTACTTAAGTATAAATATTATTTTTATTTCTTTTTATTTAATTAAGTTTTTAGGATTAATTCAGTTATTTTGGGAGGAACTTTCCCCAGGTATAAATAGGAACTTGGATTTTCATTAAATATTAGACATTTTAGTTATTAATTCAGTTATTCTCTTCTCAGGATATATACCTGTACATTGTCACTACCCTCAGACAAATCATTTCTTATAAGTTCCATTGTTTTCAAGCTGTTGACTACATAAGTACCCTCAAGTCCATCCACGAGTGTTGGTGGCAATACTACTTCTTTCCTATCCTGAAAAACTAGTATGGCCTTAGGTCTAGTCCTGTTGCTAATTTCTACTTATTCTCTTTGAGTAAAGGCCCTAGCCTTGGGGCACTCATTCTTGTAGTTTCCATGTCCATGGCACTTGATAAGTGCAATTATTTGCACTTATTTATATCATTTTATACTCCTTAATGATGGTCGTTGTTAGTAACTTCGTGCTTATTTTGAAGATTTATGCTACATTACACATTTTGGTTATTCATGTTAATTTTGAATGTTTTTGATTGTTTTAAGCATAATTCTTATGGTTTTAATGATGACGAAATTTACTTAGGGGATTTTAGCTCGGTTTAAGATGTTCTATAAAGAAAATGAGCAAAAGAGTAGAAGAGTGTTTATAATGCAAAAGTTTTGAGGTGAAATTTGATACATGTCTACTCTTTTGGCCATAACCTTTGATAGGAAGATTTTATTAATGCAAGGTTTCCGGCATTGGAAACTAGACTTCAAGAGATTTACAACAGTTGTTTATATGCCTAATTCCGACAACCGAGCACAAAATGACGACCATTTAAAGTTTGCTGAAATTATCAGCCAAAAAAGCCGACTCGACTTCCTTGTTGTGGAGATGGCCTCCAACTAGGCGTTTTCTTCTGGATTCCGGGCAACCTTTTTTCATCACTTTAATTTTGTAATATTTTTTTATCTTTATTTTTTAATTAACTTCTTAGGGTTTATTTAGTGGTTAATAAGGGAGATTCAAGTGAAGCCTCCTTTAGAGGGGAAACCTCCTTTAGGGGAGCATAAGGGAGGAGATAGAGAACTTCTTCTTCCTCCTTCCTCCTTCAGCTTTCTCTCCATTGAATACCATCTTTAAGTCTTGTAAGCTTTTAATTTCTTGTCATTTTAATTTCTTGTCATTGATTTACTTTATCATTATATTTGTTCAATCTTTCTTTATCAAATTTGTATTAGTTTAATCTTTCCTTGTCAAACTTTAACTGTTTTTCTTAGAAATTGTCATTTAATAAAAGTAATATTGTTCTTCGTATTTTTGTCTCTTGGATCTTTAATTGTTTATCTCATACTTTAATTATTTTTTTTCCTTGCAAATTTCATTATTATCATCTTTTATCATGCTTAGTGTCATTCTAGGGTTTGTGTTCATTGTTTTCACCTTGAATACTGAGTAGATCCATTTTCTAGGGTTAGGGATTGAACCTATAAATCAAGTATGATTTAATAATTTAAAGTGTCTATGAAATTAGGATTGAAATGGTTAAATTGTGCTAACAACCCTAAATTATATATGCTTTGTTGGACTAGTCAATAGAACTAATGTGTGAGATTAGGATCAACTTTGCTTTATTTAGAGTAAATTTTAGTTAAATTCTTATTAATTCGTTCAATAAAACTAGCGTGTGAGAATTGAATTAGTAGGGTCTAAATCTATTATTAATCAACAAAGCGAGACTTTGATATTTTCAGATCATGTCTAACCATGTAATTAATCCGACATCTCATAGACACTAATGAGAATTTGATCATACAAGACTTTAGGGGATTCCAGACACCCTAGATTTCTTCATCATATAGTTTAAACTCTTTTCTTATTGCATTTTTAGTTTGACAGCTAAGCAACCAACAACATATTTTTCTCCTTGAGCAATATAATTCGTAGAAATTAGCAAGTTTCTTTTCCTAACTTCCTTGTGTTCGACCCGGGACTACACGTACACCTTGCGCTTGCGGTTAAATAAAACTTGCACATCAGCACTTGAACCTCACTACATCTTTTAAGGGTGCACCATTTCTTTCCTTGGTTTGTGGTTTTAAAGGAACAAATTTAACAGCTCTCTGATTGGTAGTGGGGTTAGCTTTAGCTATTGGAGTCCTACTGGTTTTGTAACCCTGTTGGCTCTGAATCCTGGCATACTTCTCATACACTAAAAGCACTATTACATGCTCCATCATATGTGAGATTTTGAACTGGTTCAAGTTTCTCTCTAATCTACTTTCTAAGTCCACCTAAGAACATCCCAATCTTCATTTCCTCAGGTTCATTGGTGTCACATAATACAACTAGTCTTTTCCTCTCTTTGGATGTATTCAGCAACTGTCTTGTTGTATTGCCTTAGATTACCCCAGCTCACATATAACTGTTGTTTGTAAGAAGTGGTGACATACTTCCTCCTCAAATGCTTTTTAAAGTTAACCTAAGATTCAATTCTAGACCTATCCTCTCTTTCTCTTTGTTTCTGAACCCCCTTTAGCCAAATAGCTACCAATTTGGTTAGTTTTACCTTTGCAAGTTTATAACGTTGGTCCTTTAGTGTTTCTTTGAATTCAAAATACCTCTTTAGACTGTTTTCCTACTCAATGTAATCGTCAGGACTCCCAGTGGTACCCTCAAAATCAAGCACATCCAAATTCAAGAGTCTGTCATTAGGACTAAGGTTTAGGTCTGGGGTTGCTAGGGCACCTACATTACTCAGAGTTAGGGAAAGTTTCTCTACTAATTCAGTGAGGTTACTTAGCCATGTCTCCACATCCATATTGACAGGAGTATTGGTGTTACCAGATGGATTCATTGGCGCTAGTTACAGAACCAAGAAACCTTTTCTTGAATAGCAGACTATTAAACAAGCACAATCTGACTGATCACCTTGTAGGATGGTCTTCCTTTAAAGGAATATCCCCACAAAAGACGAAATAAGACTCTAATTAACTTGTTTTCTGTTGGCAACGCCAATGTGGGTGAAAATCAAGACAACAAACTTGCTCAATTTGTCAACAAATAAACGTTACAACTCAAGCTAGCTAACATCCAACCAAAAGTGTTCAATGTTGTTTCGTCCAATTATATCCCACGGCTTCACTGTGTTTTTTTAATTACTTAGTTTAATCTTTAGTCCAATTTAGCTAGGTGGTTATTTTGTAGAAGTTATTTGTAGAAGTTATTTATACAACCATGTAAAGAACAATAAGTAACAAATATTACCAGAAGCCTCTAATATATGAACAATACCCTTCCAATGCACTTAAATGGTTAGGCACTGATCTCCTTCAAAAAACTAGGCTACACTCACCAAGAATCTTGTATAGGAAAATTTGAATCAAACTTCTTGCTTCACTCACAAAAGGCTTGAACAGAAAATAGAATTGAAGACTCTTAACTGTAACTTTGATGACTCAAAGATATGTGTGTTTATTAGAAATCAGGAAAAAATGAATGCAATGGATGTAAGTCCTATTTATAAGGCTTGATAGTTTAAAACATGTGCACAAACTTAAAAAGCACGATCAAAAGCTAACGGTCATAAAAAGAAGCCTAACTAACTCACATAAAGCTACTTTTATTCTGTTATAGTGATCAGGCAGCAAGGGCCCTATTATCTTAGCTCATGTAGTTTGTTGGTCCCATTATGAGTTGTTTGATCCACCTCTTGGCTTGGTGACTTAGAAAGCTCTTTGTCCAACTCAGTCATGGATTAATCAACTGATCCCAAGCTTGGCTCTAACTTGTCATTAGCCAGTTGTTGATTCATACTAGAGCATTGTTCTGTTGAACGTAGGGTTGTGCTCGATTCAACATTTGATTTTAGGTGTTACATAAATATTATCAAAAATTCCGCTATAACACATAATAAAATCCTACGTTATATGAATTTCTTTTAGAAAAGATTGCCATTAATAGTACAAACTTTTAGTAATTTCTCTGCAATAGTTTTAGTTTTTGGTTAACGAAGAATAATATCAATTTAGGGTTGTTTGCTTAGAATAATACAAATACTCATTTATAGTAGTTTAATTAATAAAACTACAAATGTAAATCAATGGTTAAAGAAAAGTGGGTGTTATTCTAAGAAAAGACCCCCTAAGTAATTATTATTCACAGTTAATCAAAAGTTGATATTGATTTAGAGAAATTACATTAGTTTGTATCATTCACACCTTTATTTTATCTAACAAAACCTAATAGGTAAATCTTAACTTTTCTTTTGTTATTTTTTTTTTCAATTAAGGATATGTTTTGTTTGTAATACAGTAATATTATTAGAGTTTTAATTCTAAAATATTGAAAAATGTACCTACTAAACAACTTTCTTCAGTAAGTTACATATACATATGTAAATATAAAATCTTAAAATAAATATAATACTAGTCGTAGATGAAGAGATAAAGACGTTATCAAAAGACATGATATAAGACCATATTGTATTTTGAATTACTAAACTTGCCTCAATTTGATTTACCAATCAATTAGAGCATTAGTAATGGTGACCTTTTAAGAGGTCACATGATCTATCTAGAACAAAAATATAAATAATGGTGACCTAGAACTAGGTTGGTCATGAAAGAGGTTAATAAAATAGGTTGATTGATGACCCAATGCTTCAAACGGTCATCTTCTTTTTTTAAAAAAAATTTCGCCACGTGTTGCTTGGTCATTGGGCAGCGAAAATTGAATGGGTGGCTGCTCTGACACACATGCAGCAGCAAGCCAAATGGCGGCATTTGATTGGGTACAAAAACATACCCGTTTTTTGCCTTTAACGGCTATTTTCGTATTTAAATAATTTCTTTTTAAAAAAAATTATACCAATGGTCATATTTTTTCGAGATCTATAAAATGAGACCCATATTGATATTTTTTGACATAATTTTATATTTACATATTTTGTTCTTATTTTCCTACTTTTTTTTGTTAAAAAAAAATACCAAATTAATCATTTCAAAAATCCCAAAAAAAAATATGGATTCAAATAACCCAAATTATGGAAGAAATCCATGTAAAAAAAAAAAAACCAAGAAAAAAATCTTGTTACAATCAAAGTGCTCAAATTCAGTATCAAAATCCTCCGTTCAATCTCTATTTTCTCAAAACACTCCAAATTCTTCTTACTATATTCCTCAAAATATCCCAAATTCATCTTATTATGTTCCTCAAAATACCCAAAATTCTCAAACTATGTTTCACCACCATCATCAATCTCACAATGTTAACTCTAATATTGATATCTATTCAACTCCAATAAGGGGTGAAAGTTTAGACGAAAATGAAATGGAGTATGATGATGATGATGATGATGATGAAAATGAAGGAAATGATCAAGATGATCAATATGGTGAAGATGGAGGAAATACTGTTCATCATGTTGATGCTAGTCTTTACACCCAACCATCATTTCAAGATCTAGTTTCACAATTTGGTTCACCACCGAGCTTCACTCAATTGGTTTAACCATCTCAACAGCTACCTAATAATAATGATGAAGCCCCTATACCTTCAAAGAAAAGTTGGGATTTGATGGAAGATATTGCTCTCATATGTTCAGTCATGAACACAAGTACAGATCCAATTGTGAGCACCAACCAAAAGATAAGAGTGAGGTGGCAGAAAGTTAAGAAAGCTTATGAAGCAGCGAGGATGGAACGACCCCATCTGATCCCACGAAGAACCGCCGACATGCTTAAATGTCGTTGGGGTAGACTTGCTCCAGCATGTTTGAAGTGGTCTGGAAGTTATGATGAGGCTCTTAGGAGGAAGAAGAGTGGCACGACAGATGAAGATGTGCTTAAAAGAAGCATATTTAATCCATCAAAGAAAACACGGTAACTTTAACTTGATTGAGCAATGGAAAATTTTAAGAAAGTATAACAAGTGGAAGCAAGTGGTAAAAAGTAATCAAAAAAAACAATTGGATCAACAACCAACTAGTGATGTTAGTAGTGAAAGTAGTGGGAAAAGATCAAGGACGGAAGAAGATTCTGAAACACCAACAAGTGAACCTCAAGGAGGATCATCTACTCGCCCCGAGGGTGTGAAGAAGGCTAAGGCTCGCATGACTGAGAAAATGGTTGCAGATCAATCAATTCAAGCTTTGAGTGCATTTGGAGAGAGTCTTCGACTTAATTCAGAAATAGTGAAAGAGAAGACAGAACTTCAAAAACGAAAAGAAGCCCGAAAACAAAAACAACTTCAACTGGAAGAATATCGAATGAATTGGGAGATCTATGAATCATTAAGCAAAAAGGAAACTCTTCAGCCATGGGAAGCTAATATGATGGTTCAACTTGGACAATACCTTTAGAATTACAATCGTCAGTAGATAGTTTAATTATGTAATGTCTTAATTATGTTTTAATTATGTATTGTTTTTAATGATGGTTTAATTATGTAATGTTTAAAAATGATGTTTTAATTATGTAATGTCTTAAAAAAATGTTTTAATTATGTAAGGTTTTCATGCATTAGTCTTCTCATTTCTATCACCTTTTAGCATGTATTAGTCTTTTCCTTTCCATCACCTTTTGGCATGCATTAGTCTTCTCATTTCCATCACCTTTTTGGCATGCATTAGTCTTTTCCTTTCCATCACCTTTTTGGCATGCATTAGTCTTTTCCTTTCCATCAATGTTTGGCATGCATAATATTATATATATGCACATCCAAATTCAATTGGATGTATAACTTCAAAATGAGTTTTTCTAAGTTTAATTTTGCCTCATCCACTTCAAGTTCTTCATCTTCTGACGAAGAGAATGAACTAATACATAATATGGTTGATTATGCCTTTCAATACGCAATTTCTCCCATTGTTTCAACACTACAACTAAGGGTGAGAACCAAAAAAAAATGTCGAATTCAAAGAGACCATTCAAAAGGTCATTCCCAACTATTTTTACGTAGGTTTAGGATTGTTTCGACGTAGGTTTAGGATGAGGAAACATGTATTTTTATGGATAATGGAAGCTGTCTCCAACAACGATCCATGGTTCACTACCAACATTGATGCAACTGGTAGAAAAGGTCTAAATGATTTACAAAAGTGTACTGTAGCTCTTCGTATGCTAGCATACGGGGTGGCTGCTGATCAAGTTGATGAGTTCTCCGAATTAGCGAAAGCACAACACGAAAAGCACTCACTTATTTCACAAAGGGAATAATCAACCAATTTGGGCAACATTATTTGAGAAAACCAACACCACAAGATTTGAAGAGATTATTAGCCTTTAGTGAAGAACGAGGATTCCCTGGCATGATTGGTAATATTGATTGCATGCATTGGGAGTGGAAGAATTGCCCAGCAGCATGGAAAGGGCAATATCAAGGCCGAGCTGGTGTTGCAACATTAATTCTTGAAGTTGTCGCCGATCATGACCTATGGATATGGCATGCCTTTTTTGGGATGCCAAGTTCATATAATGATCTCAACGTGCTATATCGATCACCTCTTTTAGTTGATTTGTTTGAAGGAAGGGCACCACCTGTCAATTTCACGGTGAATGAAAATCAATATGGCATGGCTTACTATCTCACTGATGGCATTTATCCTAAATGGGCTACCTTTATTCAGTCTATTACTGAACCGCAAACAGCAAAAGCAAAATTATTTGCCCAACATCAAGAAGCAGCAAGAAAGGATGTGGAGCGAGTATTTGGGGTGTTGCAAGCTCGATTTGCAATAATTAGAAAGCCCTCACTTGCTTGGGATGAAGAACGACTCTCTAATACAATTACTTCTTGTATAATTATGCATAATATGATAGTGGAAAATGAAAGAGATACATATACACACTACGCTGATGGTAGAGAGTTCATGGGAGATCGCCCAAAAGGTCAATCGGAAGGTACAAGTGGATTAAATGATGACTTTGAGTATTACACAGATAGAATTGTTGATATCAACCGATACTTGACAAATAAGGATGATGTTGAAGATCGACAAACACATTTATCCTTAAAAGATGACTTGGTTGAAAATATCTGGCAAAAGTTTGGAGGGAACCACAATAAATGTATCATTTAAAATTTTAGTTTTTAAATTTGTGTATTTATTTTATGTATGCGCATTGTAATCTTTATTTGAAGTTAACGAATTTTCCTTAATTATTATTAATGTTTACATTTATATTTATTAAAAATATATTAGTTTTATTAAAAGAATGATTTTTTTAATTATAAAACAGTAGATCTATTTTAATCAAATAAAAAATTATATTAACTTTGTACATGAAAATATTATTATAAAACAATAAAGATAAATGTTAGATAAATTAAGGAAGAAAAATTATGGTGGGATAGAAAAAAAGTAAGAAAGAGAGGATGATGACCTTTTAAAAGAGATCATTGTTAATAAAATTGGGTTGAAAGGTGAACTTTTAGAAGAGAGAAAAATTGTTAAATAGTAAGATGACTTTTTTTAGGTCATGAGTAAGGATGCTCTTAGCAGAGAATTTACAACAATTAATTAATAATTTTGATAAAAGAAAATGTGTCATTAACTACTTTTCTTACACTCCAACGAATCAAAAAAATCATACCTTTTTAATAGAGGCTAATGAGGATGTCAGGAAACGAAATTAAAAAATTTAAATCGGTACATAAAGATTTACGGTCTTAGGACATATTAAATATTTTATCATGCCCCCTCAAAAGTCATTGAGTATTTAGACAAGAAATGTAGAGGCAATACATGCTTTTTTAAATCACACGGTTGATATATTCTACCTGAAATGAGGGGTAAAGGATTCAAACCTATAACCTTACATCACATGGGCTTTTGAAATCACGTTAAGGGACCAACTCAACTAAAAATTTAAGTTTGTCGTATGATGATTTAGAGCATGTACAAATTTGTTGGAAATATTCACATGTGAAAAAGATCTCGCATCGCTAAAATAATAGGTTGTAGATTTGTATATAATACTTGATCGGTAGTCGTTAGAATACCATACTCTTTTAGAAAAGAGTGAACCTAGCTCATCAAGTATGTATGCAAGCTAAGTAAACATTCATTGCCTGTGAATTTGTGGGCCTGAGCCACAAGTGCTCTGTGGGTATATCTTTACGAGTGTGCCCATGAGGTGATTATATGAATGTAATGAATTGGCACGGCCAAATAAAATATTTTTGACGGCATGAACCCCGATAACCTCAAATATTACTTAACATTACTTTAATTATTTTTCGTTTAATTTGATTTTTTTTAGCCCTAAAAGAAATTTTTTACAAAAAGTTAACAGCGCTTTGATAACTTGTGTATTTTTCAACGCCCCAAGAAGAGGATGATATCATAATAATGATCGGACATTTAAACATGATCGAAGGGCCACAAATTTGTAATTTTACATAATTTAGAGTATTTGTGATTGGCTTAATCTTTGAAACTTGAAATCACCAATCAAATTGCGAGTAACTCTCTTTAATATGAAAGTTGATATGTAGATAAGGCCTCATAAAAATATTCATCATAACTTCAACCACAAGTGGTTCTTTCACCTATTATGGACCCATTAAAGGTTCCTTCACTGAAAGGGTCTTTTCTTTTTCTTTTATTATTGTTATCATTAATCTCTATTTATTTATTAGGTTTTTTTTTTTGGAAGGAAAAACAAAATATTTAGCAAAAGCTTTCAAAAATGGGAACAAAATGTACAAAACTTCTTGTTTACATATAACTTATATGATCAACTATTTGACGAGCAGTTCTTGTTTTTTTTTTTTTTCAATTTCTAATAGAACATGTAACATATTTTGGGGTCTCATTGATCAACTTAAACTAGTAATTGAGATTCATTATAAGTTATACACTATCATATCCTTTCATATGAGAGCTTTTTAGGCCAAAAGTGGGTATGCAATATAAATTTTCTTTTGTAGTTGACGCTTATAATTCCACTAGAAAGGAGAGGTGAGTGAGAATTAAATTCATGACTTAAGCTTTGATTTAATTAAAAGTTTAAGCTTAATTTAGTAAATAATATATCAGTTTCTATGAGGATGTATAACGAGTGAAAATAAAAAAAATTAAAAAAAAAATAAATCTTGTAAACAAAATTAAGGTGATTGAGAATATAGTTGCTAGCCTATCGAAAGCACCAACCATTATATACAATAACAAATTAGCAACATTTTTTGAGTGTAGGATAGAGTTAGGGAAAAAGATCTAAAGAAGAGGCAACAAGAATTAAACTAAAAAATTTTATTAAATAAAAGTGATCTATACTATCAAACTGAGACAATAAAGTCCAATTCTCAGCAATATATATATTAAATAATATTTTTTTTTCTATAAGTTTACACGTTAAAGTTAATTAAAAATTAACATAGGCACAAATAATGTAAAAGTAATTTAAAGATAAAATAAAAGCAACTTAAATATCTTTATCATCCACCCAAATATTCCATGATCACTTACCAACAAGTCCCACCTCCCACTGTTTAGCTATTTTTGCATGTATATGAATTAATTATAAAAGTACTATACATAAAATTATATGAGTACGTTTATAAAAAAGAGGATACATCCCTTCTTGCTACCTAACCTAATAACCTATGAGATTCCTTAAAAATTTAAGTAAAAATCTCAAGTTTAAGTATGCATACTTATATTAATCAAACTAATCATGGATCATCTCACCTATAATAATTAATTAATCTTCCATAATTATGCAAAATCATGAAGAACTTGAGCACCCATTAAGTTTCTATAAGGCAAACTATGCCCTTGATGATCTCCATCCAAAAGAGAATATTGATCATTCATAGGTTGACAATCTTGATTCATTTGATTTGATCTAGGGAAGAAAAGAGAAGCCGTTCCCGACGCTGACGCCGGAGAAAATGCTAAGCTCACACCATTTCCACCAGCATTTTGTTGTAACCCTAATGTTAATGACACATTGTTAGTGTTACCCCTACTAATACCACCTCCAAAACCTTGGTGAAGGGTATATTCGTCATTTTGATAATCCAAATGATCGATGAATCCAAAACCCTCAATCCGACCCATGAAATGCCCATTTTGTCTTGAAGGGTTGACAATAGAAGAAAGGGAATCCGGGTCAACCCGAATAAGTTGTTCCGGATCCGGTTTTAGGTCTTCAGAAATAAGATGAGTAGGATTCTCCGAGGAGGCCGGTCCCATGTTATCTTGCTCTTCTTTAGTTTCTTCTAAGTACATTTGTTCCACCATTGGTTTCCATAGCCTTACTCTTGCATTAATAAACCAATTAGACACCTACCAATCATTTTCAAAAACTCAATCCAATCATTATTCCATACCAAACATTGTAGTTTATCAATTTAAATGCGTAAGTTAGTTGCTTAACAACACAATAAAACGTGCAATTATGACTATTATTAAGCTAGAATTCTATATTACTCTCTATTCAAGGATCCAATAATTAGATTATGATTGAAAATAAACATGGATCAGATAATGCTTAACAATAAAAGTAAATATTTGTTTATTGATACACCTATTAAATAGTAGGAAAGTAAATACAAATTTAATATAATTCAGCTATAAAAGCTACTTAATAAGGTTTATGATCATGTTTGTACGACTCTATGTTAGATTATATAACAAATTATGGTGTCTCAACTATCAACTTAAGCTTTTGTTGAGTTAATTCCTTGACATGGTATCAAAAGCCGGTGAAACAAGAAGTTACGGGTTCAAATCTCAATCATCTCTCATTTAAAGTGAAATATTCAGCGCCAGGTATGAGGAGGATCTGTGTCGCATCCACCTCAAGCCCAAAGGGCTCTCGTGTGAGGGGGCGTGTTAAAGTATATAACATATCATGGGGCCTCAACTATCAACTTAAACTTTTGGTTTAATTGGTTCCTTGACATTCTAGTCATTCTCTTTCTTCACAAAATTGATTCTCGTCCATTACAACTTGCAGATGTGATATTAAATGATTATGAAAAATAATGAAGAAAAACACATATTTCAGGTTGAAAGCGCAATTATTATAAAGATGACATAACACATTTTATTAAAAATAAAACAAAAACTCATTCTTCTTATATACCATTTAATGTCAATAATCAAACACCCTCTTAATATTAGCAATGTTGCTTACCTGACCTCTAGTAAGACCAGTTTGGCGGGCTAATATGTGCTTATCAATGTCGCTTGGGTACCTAAGAAGTAAGAAGTGCACGATACATGAAATGGCAAAAAAAACGTGAGTTAAGTTCAAAGCCACATAATTTGATTCCATGAGTATATTATAAATCTTTTTAAACATCAAGACTACATAAAATATTTTGAAACCTCAATCATTGACTTAAACTTTTGGTTGAACTAGTTTCTTGATATGTATTAGAGCCAATATGATAAGAATTCATAGGTTTAAATCCCATTCATCTTTTATATTTCAAGTAGAATAATTAGCACCATGCATAAAAAGGGCATGTGTTGTATCCATACTTCTAATCCAAAAGCATGTGTTGTATCCATACTTCTAGTCCAAAGACTCTTATGTATGTGAAGTGGCGTGATAGAGTATATATATAATATGTGATAGGGTTTTAACCATGAACGATAAAGCTATCTTGATACTTAATTGTACATTTATATAATTTTAGTTAATAGAATATTTATATATTTGCCTTTGAAGGGTATTAGAAACTAGGAAGGAAGATGGGACCTTAATAAAAGGTAGTGCGTAGAAATTGGAACCGTTATTATGAGCAAATACTTATTTTTTTTCTATTACAAAGTGATAGTTATTATATGGTGTAAGTATCAAGATGCGGAGGAAGTGTGATCGATGAAATCATGACAAAAACGATCAAATAAAACCAAAGCAAGCCTATTGGAATCTTGTAAAGAGAAAAAAACAATTTGAAGCAAAAACTAACAAAAACATGTGGTAGTTTCTTGTAAACAAGTAAGAATAATTGAGCTATGCTATCTACAATTGGCATTTCTAGCTAAATAGTGTTTTACATATCATGTTATACCATTTATGACTAAAACTTTGACATATCACTATGAATGAAGTCCGATTTCGCATACTTTTTTGTATGGTTTAATAC